>NC_133336.1:18067919-18367919 GCF_042186555.1 Aquarana catesbeiana
ATTGGTTTGCGCAAAAGTTATAGCGTCTACAAAATAGGGGATAGATTGAGAGAATTTTTTTTTTTTATTATTATTAGTAATGGCGGCGATCTGCGATTTTTATTGGGACTGCGACATTATGGCGGACACATTTTTGGGACCATTGGCATTTATACAGCGATCAGTGCTATAAAAATGCACTCATTACTGTAAAAATGTCACTGGCAGGGAAGGGGTTAACACTAGGGGGCAATCAAGGGGTTAACTGTGTTCCCTCAGTGTGTTCTAACTGAAGGGGGGAGGGGACTGTGTAGGGGAGAAGACTGATCGCTGTTCATACTTTGTATACACACAATCTGTCTGTTCTCCCCTCAGAGAACCGGGATCTGTGTGTTTACACACACAGAAGCCATTTTTCGGTCTGTCACGAGCGATCGCAGGAGCCAGGCGGTCATCGCGCCTGCCGGGCACGCGCATCGGCTCTGGGGGTGGGCAGCGGCCACGCCTCCGGCGGCGCGTGCGCGCCCCTTACATGACATCGTTTTGCCCAGCCGTGCCATTCTGCCGCAGTAAAACTGCGGCGGCTGGTCGGCAAGTGGTTAAACCTGCTGCAGACAATGGTGCATTGCTGGATCATCATCAGCATCCCCATGTTCCTGTGTATCCCGATTGAACTCCTGTTCTGGACCCGGCTTGCTCTGACCTGTGATCCTGATTTACCCTGGGCTTGTACTTGTAACTTCTCTCCTGCTTGCTCCACTGTGTTTGACCTTGGCTTGACTTACCGACTCTGCTACAGATTCACCTCACCGTGTATGACCCCGGCTTATCCAGTCTCCTTACCTGAACTGATCTCACCATGTACGACCCCCTGGCCTGGCTCCTGTTTCCAGTTTGCTACTCTGTCAAGTTACACGGTACTTTCCAAGCACACGAGCTCTACAGCTATCCAGCCTGCTTGCGCTACATCTCGGTGACCAGCTCACCTCATCACAGTACCTGGCAAACCATGCTTCTCTGGGCACTGCTCTCCCTGTACCACTTCCAGGGAAGCACTGCACTTAGCCGCAAGGGGAGCCCTCTCTCAGCATCTCAGCCTCGCACCTGGTACGTGACAGTATAATCCAGCCATAATGTCAGAGGCTGACGGAGGTGCTTCCCTTCTGGAGGTTTTGTGCCAACAGGTTACTGCTCTCACTCAAGCAGTACAAAGATTGCAGGAAGGCTACTTTCAGCTTGAAGGACGTCTGCAACATCTGACAGGGACACCTGCCCAGGGAGATCAAGCTCTACCCTCCACTAGCTCTGCAACTGCTGCACCGGTCCAAGAACGTACCACCACTACCCATACAGTGGTGGTCCCTTCACCTGAACCTCGGGTGCCAACTCCTGAACAGGAATCAGAAAAAGTTTAGATCATTCAAGAATGCCTGCCTGCCGTACTTGGCCTTACAACCACGGACTTTCTCCCTTGAGACTATTAAAGGTAGGGTCCATTGTCTCATTGCTATCAGATGAACCCCAGGCTTGGGCAGACAGCCTATTGGAACAAAAAAGAACGGTCATCAATTCTGTGGCTGTCGCGCAAGTATATTATGAACCGCAGTGGGAAGCGACAGCTGAAACTGCTCTACATACTCTGACACAAGGAAGGCGCCCAGTGGAGGACTACATAGTAGACTTTCGTAAATGGTCCGCCGACACGGGATGGAACGAAGCTGCCTTAAAATATCAATATTGTCAGGGCTTGTCAGAATCCCTCAAGGATGAGCTGGCCAGAGTAGAGTCTCCTGCCACCCTGGAAGGCCTTATTCAGTTGGCTATTCAACTCAACAGACGCCTGCAGGAGCGAGGTTCCGAAAGAGCCCAAGCCTTCAGACCCACTTGGATGTTACCCAAGGTTCCTTCGCCTCTAGCAACCATGCCTCCCTCTGCATCCATATCAGAAGTTGAACCTATGTAGATTGGCCTAGTCCGCTCAGCTCTGACCCCAGAAGAGAGACTTCATCACCAGCAAGCTCATTTCTGCCTTTACTGTGGGGGAATGGGACATTTCTTACTCAACTGCCCCATAAGTCTCTTCCACGTATGCCTGTATATTTCCGGATGGCAGGACCTTCCCCCTCTCATCTTGTCCTTCCCGTCTCCCTGCAGGTAGCGGAAGAGGAGGTTAGGCTTGCAGCCTGCAGCTGCTTTCTGGACTTGACTTTGGCAAAGAAACTTGGCATTCCCCTCTTCAGTAAAAAGCAACAACTGACAGTTCATCTAGCTGATGGCTCCATGCCTAGTTCTGGGCCTGCTACCCAAGAGACTGCACCTCTCTTTTCATCTTGATTGAATCTTGGCACCAGGAATTTCTGCGCTTTGACGTTCTGAGCTCACCCATGTTCCCGGTCATTCTAGGCATCCCTTGGCTGCAGGCGCACAACCCGCAGATTGACTGGTCAAAAGGAGAAGTTCCATTTCCCTCTTCATATTGTCAACAGCACTGTCTCACTCCTGTGCAGATTAAGTCTGCCAATTGCTTGGCTGACCAACCAGTGTCCAGCACCCACAAGGATGTGCCTGCAGCCTACCAAGGGTTCCTGGATGTCTTTGACAAGAAGAATGCTGATGTCCCTCCACCTCATCGGCCATATGATTGCCCAATTGAGCTCCTCCCAGGATCAGAAATACCCTTTGGTCGCATATTCCCTCTCTCTGAAAAGGAGCTCGAGATACTACGGGCATACTTTGATGAGAAATTGAAGAAGGGATTCATCTTCCCATCTTAGTTACATAGTAGGTGAGGTTGAAAAAAGACACAAGTCCATCAATCTTCCTCTCCTGCCGGGGCCGGCATATTCTTTGTGGAGAAAACAAGATAAGACCCTCAGACCATGTGTAGATTACAGGGGGCTCAACAAAATCACTATTAAAAAATCACATCCCGCTCCCTCTTATTCCAGAGCTCTTTCAGAGTTTCCATAATGCCCGAGTCTTCACGAAGTTAGATCTGCAAGGTGCCCACAACCTGATCCGCATTCGGATAGGAGTCGCCATGGAACCACAAAAAGTCAAAGCTATCCTGGATTGGCTCGCTCCCGTAGATAAGAAGGGGGTACAAAGGTTTGTTGGGTTCGCAAACTTTTACAGAAGATTCATAAAGTTATCCACCAATGAATACATATTAATTATATCACATACATAAGGTTGCTCAAAACACACACACACACACACACACACACACACACACCGCTAAAAGGAGAAAAGGTTCAGGCATTACCTGTTTCTGGCGCTCCAGTTCAGCCTCCAGCTCCTGCTTCCCCCTCCTCTGCTCCGCCATCTGCTCCTGCAGATCATTCATTTGTTCTCTGGCAGTTTCTGCTTCACTCACTTGCTGAGTCTCCAGATCCTACAATGGGGGGAAGATAGGAAGCATAACCGTGTGTGCATTCTCTAAGGGTAGAACATACTAATGGAGAGTATTATAGAGAGCAAAAAATACAGATAATTCAACACACCCAGGAAAGAAAAGACTAAAAAAACCTAAAGCTGCATTCTCAGTGATGTCATCAGTCTCTAGTGAATGGATAGGCTGCATTCTAAATGATGTCACCGATCTCTGGTGAATGGATAGGCTGCATTCTCAGTGATGTCACTGGTCTCTAGTGAATGGATAGGCTGCATTCTCAGTGATGTCAATGGTCTCTAGTGATTGGACAGGCTGTATTCTCAGTGATGTCACCACCCTCTAGTGATTGGATAGGCTGCATTCTAAATGACGTCACCGCTCTCTAGTGCATGGATAGGCTGCATTCTCAGTGATGTCACCGCTCTCTAGTGAACGGATAGGCTGCATTCTCAGTGATGTCACCGCTCTCTAGTGAACGGATAGGCTGCATTCTCAGTGATGTCACCGGTCTCTAGTGAACGGATAGGCTGCATTCTCAGTGATGTCACCGCTCTCTAGTGAACGGATAGGCTGCATTCTCAGTGATGTCACCGCTCTCTAGTGAACGGATAGGCTGCTTTCTCTGATAGTTGAAATCTTAGGGCACACACTCAATCTTTTAAAAATGGCAAGAATTAAGCAGGGGATTCCCTTTTTCATTCCAATCGGATGTAATTTTTCTGGTGAATGAAAATAAAAAACGTCTGCCATAGACAACATATACACGTATTCTATTCTCTCGGGTAACAGAGCACACCTACACCAAAGCTCTCTCTCTATCTTAAATTGCAGTGTGTAACATTTGGGGCAGTATGTAATATATATAGAAGCAGAACATCAGAGAACATCCTCTTACCTGTAACTCGGCTTTCAGCTGCTGGATCTGAGCCAGAAGTTTCTGTATGTCTTCTCTCTGCATGTCTCTCTCATGTCTCGTCTCTTCCAGCTCCATGGTGCTGCCTACATGGCTGTCCAACCCATCCAGACCTGAGCCCTCCTTCAGGCTGCTGATCAGTTTCTCTTTGGACTATAAGGTGCAAGAAAACAGAGATAACTACTTCACCTCCGGAAGGTTTTACTCCCTTCACGACCAGAGCATTTTTTTGCTAATTAGCACTGCGCTGCTTTAACTGGCAATTGCGCGGTCATGCAACGCTGTACACAAATTATATTTATGTCATTTTTTTCACACAAATATAATTTTCTTTTGGTGGTATTTAATCACCACTGCAGTTTTTTTTATTATATAATCAAAAAAAAAAAAAAAAAGACCGAAAATTTTGGGGAAAAATAATATATATATTTTTTACTTTCTGCTATAAAACATCCAATATTTTTTTTTTTTTTTTAAATATAATCTTTTTTTTGTAGCCAAAATGTATTCTGCTACATGTCTTTGGTAAAAAAAATCCCAATAAGTGTATATTCACTGGTTTGCATGAAAGTTATAGAATCTACAAACTATGGTATATATATATATATATATATATATATATATATATATATATATATATATATATATATATATATACACACACACACACACACACAGTATCTCACAAAAGTGAGTACACCCCTCAGATTTTTGTAATGTTGAACTTCCAGTGACCAGTATGAGAGAGTGAGAGCGATAACACCAAATTTAACACACCTGCTCCCCATTCACACCTGAGACCTTGTAACACTAACGAGTCACATGACACGGGGGAGGGAAAAATGGCTAATTAGGCCCAATTTGGACATTTTCACTTAGGGGTGTACTCACTTTTGTTGCCAGCGGTTTAGACATTAATGGCTGTGTGTTGAGTTATTTTGAGGGGACAGCAAATTTACACTGTTATACAAGCTGTACACTCACTACTTTACATTGTAGCAAAGTGTCATTTCTTCAGTGTTGTCACATGAAAAGGTAGAATAAAATATTTACAAAAATGTGAGGGGTGTTTCTCATCTCTGCTTTGCAGGATTGATCCCTCTGTACAGAGCCCTGTGTTGATTCCAAACACAGGGCTCTGGGCTGTGATTGGACACAGCTTATTCAGCAGGTCCCAGCTGCCAATCATTGGCTGGGACTTGTACAATCACAGCGGGTGTCGGCAGGTGGTGCAGCACCATAAACCCTGAAACTGTACCAGTACGCCGCTTTGCCTGTATGGGGCGCCCATCCTCAATACATTGCAGGCGGCAGTCTGCAAGTGGATAATGAGCAAACATTAAAGTTCTTATGCTTTCCCCACTCTATCCAAAACTTTAAAAAAGCCTGTTGTGCTACTTTAAAGAGATCGACTTGGATATACATCTCTATATATATTTTTTTTCCTCATTAATATACACACAGCACCCCATATTGTACACACAGCACCCCATATTGTACACACAGCACCCCATATTGTACACACAGCCCCCCATATTGTACACACAGCACCCCATATTGTACACACAGCACCCCATATTGTACACACAGCCCCCCATATTGTACACACAGCACCCCATATTGTACACACAGCACCCCATATTGTACACACTGCACCCCATATTGTACACACAGCACCCCATATTGTACACACAGCCCCCCATATTGTACACACAGCGCCCCATATTGTACACACAGCACCCCATATTGTACACACAGCACCTCATATTGTACACACAGCACCCCATATTGACAGAAAAACACAGAATTGTTGACATTTTTGCAGATTTAAAAAGAAAAACTGAACTATCACATGGTCCTAAGTATTCAGACCCTTTGCTCAGTATTTAGTAGAAGCCCCTTTTGATCTAATACAGCCATGAGTCTTTTTGGGAGATGCAACAAGTTTTTCACACCTGGATTTGGGGATCCTCTGCCATTCCTCCTTGCAGATCCTCTCCAGTTCTGTCAGGTTGGATGGTAAACGTTGGTGGACGGCCATTTTTAGGTCTCTCCAGAGATGCTCAATTGGGTTTAAGTCAGGGCTCTGGCTGGGCCATTCAAGAACAGTCACGGAGTTGTTGTGAAGACACTCCTTCGTTATTTTAGCTGTGTGCTTAGGGTCATTGTCTTGTTGGAAGGTAAACCTTCGGCCCAGTCTGAGGTCCTGAGCACTCGGGAGAAGGTTTTCATCCAGGATATCCCTGTACTTGGCCGCATTCATCTTTCCCTCGATTGCAACCAGTCGTCCTGTCCCTGCAGCTGAAAAACACCCCCACGGCATGATGCTGCCACCACCATGCTTCACTGTTGGGACTGTACTGGACAGGTGATGAGCAGTGCCTGGTTTTCTCCACACACACCGCTTAGAATTAAGGCCAAAAAGTTCTATCTTGGTCTCATCAGACCAGAGAATCTTATTTCTCACCATCTTGGAGTCCTTCAGGTGTTTTTTAGCAAACTCCAGGCGGGCTTTCATGTGTCTTGCACTGAGGAGAGGCTTCCGTCGGGCCACTCTGCCATAAAGCCCCGACTGGTGGAGGGCTGCAGTGATGGTTGACTTTCTACAACTCTCTCCCATCTCCCGACTGCATCTCTGGAGCTCAGCCACAGTGATCTTTGGGTTCTTCTTTACCTCTCTCACCAAGGCTCTTTTCCCCCGATAGCTCAGTTTGGCCGGACGGCCAGCTCTAGGAAGGGTTCTGGTCGTCCCAAACGTCTTCCATTTAAGGATTATGGAGGCCACTGTGCTCTTAGGAACCTTAAGTGCAGCAGAAATTTTTTTTGTAACCTTGGCCAGATCTGTGCCTTGCCACAATTCTGTCTCTGAGCTCTTCATGCAGTTCCTTTGACCTCATGATTCTCATTTGCTCTGACATGCACTGTGAGCTGTAAGGTCTTATATAGACAGGTGTGTGGCTTTCCTAATCAAGTCCAATCAGTATAATCAAACACAGCTGGACTCAAATGAAGGTGTAGAACCATCTCAAGGATGATCAGAAGAAATGGACAGCACCTGAGTTATATATATGAGTGTCACAGCAAAGGGTCTGAATACTTAGGACCATGTGATATTTCAGTTTTTCTTTTTTAATAAACCTGCAAAAATGTCAACAATTCTGTGTTTTTCTGTCAATATGGGGTGCTGTGTGTATATTAATGAGGAAAAAAATGAACTGAAATGATTTTAGCAAATCGCTGCAATATAACAAAGAGAGAAAGAAAAATTTAAGGGGGGTCTGAATACTTTCCGTCCCCACTGTGTGTATAAATAAATATATATATATATATATATATATATATATATATATATATATATATATAATCTCTATCTATATCTCCATCTAACGATTCTATCCCCTGCACTGCAGAGGGCGCACCTCTCCAGCCATTACTTCGCACCTGCAGAATGCGAGTTGCCTTTTGCTTATAATCCATCATTTCCTGTTTTACAGACTCTGCTGCGGCCTTTGCCACCTTCAGCTGCTGCTGCAGATCGTCGCACCTCCTCTTCTCCTCCATGTGTTTCTTCTCAGCGCTCACCACCGAGTCCACCAGGTTCTGACGCTCTGCTTCCATCTTGCTCAGACGAGTGGAAAATTCATTCTATGGATAAATCCACCAAGATGGCTTATTACAAGCAAAACTATTTCCAACCTGTTATCGCTTTGTGGACTTAAACCCAAAGCCAAAAATGTCATATACTAAATCAGCTTACCTCCTATTTGGCTGAGAAATAGTGTTGGGCGACATTGGCTCCCGCTGCTGTCAAAGTCAGTGAGCCAATGAAGACAGCGAGGGGGCGGAGCCAAGCCACGGCTAAATGGACACACAGAGCAATGGCTCGGGTGCCCCCATAACAAGCTGCTTGCTGTGGAGACACTCGGCAGGAGGGAGGGACAAGGAGCACCGGCGAGGGACCCGAGAAGAAGAGTATCTGGGCTGCTCTGTGCAAAACCATTACACAGAACAGGTAAGTGTAACATGTTTTTTTTTGTTTAGAAAACGAGACTTTTATGCATTCTATGCATGAAGATAAAAAAACCTCCCCCCCCCCCAATACCTATCTGAGCCACATGACGATCCAGCTATGTGCACAAAAGCCTTGGCTCTCCGGGGTCTATCCTTCCTCATTGGCTGAGACAGTGGCATGAGCCACTGGCTCCCTCTGCTATCAATCACAGCCAGTGAGCCAATGAAAAGAGAGAGGGGGCAGGACCGAGTTATAGTGTCTGAATGGACACGCAAAGCAGTGGCTTGGGAGCGAACCTGCTTGGGTGTACCCACTTGGGGGCACTTAGCAGCAGTACAAATGGTGGGAAGAAGTTAACAGGGCCCTGCTTTTTCAGGTCCCAAGTGGTGTACTAAACAAATCTGTAAAAAGCACCCCACTCAAAAATTATCAGCCGGTTCTTCCCTCTTTGGCAGAAGTGATCCGAGTAGCTGAACAGCTACTCAATCACTTCTTTGGGTGCCCAGTCGCCTTTCTCATGCTCTGCCATCTGATCCCCGAGCCTGGGAGCGATGTGACCGGCAGCACTACACAGAGAGAGAAAAATGACGTTGTTCCTCCCTCTCTGTGACCACAGAAGCAACGAGGATTTCTTCCAGTTTTTGGCTCTTTGTTCACCTGACCATTGACGGCCAGGAAAGCAACCGATCTGTGTCTGATCGGCTGCATGGGAGGCCAGAGGAGAGATTTGGGGTTTAATAGACCCCAGATCTCTCCCTAAAGAGGACCCGTCATGGCCCATGCTGTCACAAGGGATGTTGTTCATCCCTTGAGATAGCAATAAAGTTAATACCGAAAAAAAATAAAAATAGCGTGTAAAAAAAAAAAAGTTAGGGATAAAATAAATAATAAAAAACTAAATAATAAAGCGCCCCTGTGTTTACACGCAAAAGTCCTGCGTGAATATGTAAATGGTTATCGCACCACACATGTGATCAGAGTGAGAGCAATAATTCTAGTGCCAGACCTCCTGCTGTGTATCTCCAAGCCCCGTTTCACACTGAGGCAGTTTTCAGGCGTTTTAGCGCTAGAAATAGTGCCTGTAAAGCGCCTGAAATCTGCTTCCCATTCATTGCAATGAGTGCTTTCACATTCGGGTGTTGCGCTTGCGTGACGTTGGAAAAAGTCCCGCAAGCAGCATCTTTAGGGCGGGTTGGAAGCGCTATAAATAACGCTCTGAAAAGGCCCCTGCCAATTAAAATGAATGGGCAGTGCTTTCAAAGCGCCTTAATAGCACGTTGAAAGCATTGTAAAACGGGTCTTTTTTTGGCTTCGTTAAGGTCCCGTTGTCACGGGGCCTTAAATAAAAACCCAGCCCGCTGGCACCCGAAAAGCTCTGAAAAAGCGCCGCTAAAATTACCAGTGCTTTAGCGACACTTCAGTGTGAAAGGGGCCTAAACAACAAGTCTGGGGGAGAAAAACTCTTCCTCCCTGAGTGATGTGATTCTATCAGGTACCATAAAGAGAGAGTTACTTGTGGCTCAGACCTGCATCTGTTTGTAGCCGTCCTGTTCCCGTTTCAGTGAGGCCTCCGCTTCCCGCAGCCTCTCCTGCACGCTCTGCAAGGTCTGGCTGTGGAGGCTGCTCCCTTCACTGAGATCCTGCAACATCCTGGAGGAGAGAAACACGAGAAAACATCACTTCTACTAAACCAGACACAGGAGGACAATGGAGAGATCTTACATCAAGGCAAGGAGAGTACAATAACTCTGTGTCAGGATTAGGAGCCGTCAGTAAAGTAAGACTTGAATAAGCAGTAAAGTTGCATCGATATCGGTGATGATACTAAGCATTTGCACAAGTATCGGTACTCGTGCAATTGCTCCGATACCTAAAACCGATACTTTCAGCTGTCAGCAGGATTCCCCCACTGACAGCTAAAATGTAAAAAAAAAAAAAAAAAAAAAAAGGCAATTATCGGTTGTTAACCACTTCAGCTCCGAAAGGAATGTGGGACTTTGAATGAGACAAGTGACTTGTGGATTTTTTTTTTTGGCCGGGGGTGGGGTTCCTTGCCTCAGCTCCGGAACAGACAACCAGTTTGGGGTTCCATCTTCGATGCCAGCCAAGCCCAGTGCTTTAGCCGACCTGTGAGTATAGACCCCTTTCTCCCCTTAGGGGTAGAATATATTAACGAATACCACATAACTATTTGTATTTACAGTTTATCTCTGTACCCAACTCCTGATGAATGACATATAGCCATGAAACGCGTCGTTTCCATGGGGTGCTTAGTCAAGTCTGGCTCATTACCTATTCACTGGCCCATATATACTTTTTATACATTCAAAATTCATTAAGTACTATGTAATTATTAATGTGCATCTTCCTCTGTTTTTACAGCAGCTCTGTTGCACATGGTGTACCAATGCCTGTTAACAGGAAATATCTTGTACTATATTTACAATTAATCATGCTCAAGATTGATATCATTCATCTTATTGCCAAATGGCGTTTCTATGACATGTGTACATGTATGTATTTATACCATTTTATCAACATTAGTTACTTCTCATGTGCTGCCGAGCTGACATACATACATTATATATATATATATATATATATATATATATATATATATATATATATATATATATATATATATATATATACATATATACATACACACACACACACACATACATTTATTATGTTCATGCCATGTGTGTGTATATATATATATATTTACTTGTTTCATACTACTGTCACGAATAAATAATGTTTACCAACCACTCTACCTCCACAAGTCCATTTCCTCAAAGTCCCACATTCCTTTCTTGTTTAAAAACAAAGAACAAGCCACAATTTTGAAAAAAACTTAAATAAAATATGTTTTTACTTTCTTCCTTTAATAAACATATCCAATTTAAAAAAAAAAAAATCAAATGTCTTCATTAATTTAGGCCAATATGTATTCTGCTACATATTTTTGGTAAAAAAAAAAAAAAAAAAAAAAAAAAAAAAAAGAAGAAGGATTCCAATAAGCGTATATTGGTTTGCGCAAAAGTTATGGTGTTTACAAAATATGGGATATTTTTATTTATTTTTTAGTAATAATTGTGGCAACCAGCAACTTACAGCAGGACTGCAATATTGCAGCGAACAAATCGGACACCTAACAGACTTTTTTGGGGACCGGTGACACCACCAATACAGTAATCAGTGCTAAAAATGTGCACGGTCACTGTACTGACACTGGCTGGAAAGGGGTTAACATCAGGGGCAATCAAAGTTTTAACTGTGTGCCTAGGGAGTGTTTACTAACTGTGGGGGAGGTGCTTTTACTACTTGAAGACATGGATAGGTGTTTCTGCTTCACAGGAACACAGGATCCAGGTCTTCTGTACTCACAGAATGACAGTCTGCCTTGTTTACATTGGTACTCTGACAGAATGACAGTCTGCCTATGTAAACAAGGCAGACTGTCATTCTGGCAGAGTACCAAAGGGTTGCCGGTTTCGCGGGACCCGCTGTGTAAAATGCACAGTGGGAGTGAGCCGTAGGCAGCGTGCGCACACCTGAAACCCGGAAGTGCAGAATTGCGTATATACACGAGTCTGCACAGAGCGGCCGCCCTGTTGCAGTAAATCCGCTATGGAGGAGTGGTCATAAAGCGGCTAAGGAGTGTTCTGGTGTTCCCAGAATCCAGTTTACCTAGAAAAGCAGAGCCAGGCCCCTGACCTGGCAACAGAGTACACTGCAGCTGTGCAATACCACCCAAACCAGGATGCACCACAACCTGATAACTGGACAACAAAGGAGCAGCAGAACTCCAATGAGTTCTCACCTCCTGCACACATTTTCAGTGTTAGACTGACAGCACTGTGCAGGTGCTGACTGACACAAAATGCATCTCTACCCGGTCCCAATCTGCTATGTATGGGATTACAGGAGGGTGACATCAAGACAGATTCAGGTACTTATACTAGCTGTGTGTAAAAATAAATGGAATTATTTTCATTAATAATACAGAACTGGTATGAATGACATTTTATATATCTGCCTGGAGGTCATCTGCTCTGTAATATTGTATATCACATGGAGCCATATGCCTCACCTGGATTTTTCACTCTGCAGGGACTCCAGAGCCTCCGTGCGGCTGCTCAGTAACTGATCAGCTTCCTGCAGCCGCACCTTCAGTACTGCCAGCTGGGAATCCTTGGCAGCGGCTGCCTCCGTCAGATCGTCCACCTGGGCGCGCAGCTCCCTCGTCGTTCTGTCATTGCTGGAATTGTCGCCATTCCACTTCCCTATCCGAATCCTTGCTTCTTTCAGATCTGCAAAAGGAGTGATGTCATCAGTTACCGCAACACAGGGATATCGAACACATGACCTGCACTGTACACAGGAGCTTCCACTTACCAACAGTTCAATACTATGGAATGGTCAAAGCTTTGCCTATCAGTCTGGGCCAACGTTTGGCTGGAACAGGAAGGTTCGGATGTCTGCTGCTAACATTTGAACCTCTAGGTCCCTGCATTCTACACCCTGCAGCAGTGCAATCAATATAACCCGGATCCCAAAACTGCATTATTCTCCGATAGGTTGGCATGCAAATACTCAGACAAGTCTACAATACAAAACCACTGATTCTCCTGACTTCATCATTGGCCATAGAACCTTAGAGGGGGGGCGGGGTATCCCAGATCTCAGGTAAGACCCTCGTTACCTTCCTGGGTCTCCTTGGATCTCTGGATGAGTGTCGCCATCTCCTGGTTCAGGGACTGAACCTCATTTCTGAGCAGCTGGTTCTCCAGGCGGAGATTGGACAGTTCGTGGGATTTCTGGTCTCCATTGCCGTGGCTGGAGGTGGAGGACGTGTCTGAGGCTTTGCTGTCTGGGACTTTATCTTCCGGAGTGTTATCTGCAGGCTGAAAATCTGCAAATGATACAAATCCCAACGACATAATGCAATGAGACCAAATGAAACATAAATCCCTTTAAAAAAAAAAAAAAAAAAAAAAAAAAAAGGTAAAGCAGAATTCCAGCCTAAAGCTAAATTAGTCCTAAAAATGTCCCCTTCCTTTCTTTTAGACAATTTTAGAAATTTTTCACTATTCCATATTTAAATTTCCCAGCCCTAAGCTCCCAGAAACTCCTTGGCTACTTTCTTTGGCTTATACAATAAAAACCTGCTGGACCCATACTAGTTTTGTGGCACTATCATTTTTTTTCCGCTTCTGACGAGGTCTCACGTGACGAAACGCATTGGGAGGAGCAGGACTCTGACGCCACTACGCACACCAACAGCTCGATCGGAACTTCTGGATGGATACAGTAAACCTGAATGGAAAGTTACGGATTGCCACTCAGGTCTCTGTGTCCAAATCCGGTGGACTCACGCTACGTGGGTGCTGGCTCGGGGGGAAAGAAGCTCGTATATATTGGAGGAAGGAAGTCCTGATCGCCGCACTCTAGTAAAACCCGATGGTCATACAGTTGAAAGCAACCTCAGCCTAGCTATTTCCAGGCCACGCCTCCGACGCATTTCAGCATCTCATGCACTCTAATTGGTATCAATTTTATATGTATGCATTTATGAAGTCTTCTTTATGTAGGAGTATTATGTGCGTTATTTTTGATTAGCTTAGCTTTTTTTGTTATCTTGTATCAGGATATTACGCGGGCAGCTTTTCACTTTTTTCTAGTTGGGATTTGGACGCCAATTATTTGGATGGTAGTTGTGATTTCTCAGACTGCCCTGAGGACTTTTAAGGAAACTCCAGTTAACAGAGAGCTCCTGATTTTGGGTTTGAAACCTCATCTAATTTTTAAACCTTTTGGTCCAGCACTCTTCTGACTCTTTTCTAATTTTAGAAGTAACCATCTAAACTAGGAGGCATCTTATCACACTAGGTATGCAAACCATGCTGTGCTTACGGAAAAAAAAAAAAAAAAAAAAATCTAAAAAAAAACGCGCGAAATTCTATGAAATAAAAAATAAAAAAAAATTTTTTAAAAAAGCAGCAATTATATCAAAAAGAAATAGCGCTAGCAAATTAAAAAACGTAATGAACAAATTAAACAATATCTTATACTGTATAAAAAATTCCTGCAACACAAAAGTCCAATGTGTAAGAGAGGACAAAGTTCAATGTGCACCATAGAGAAAAATAAAAATAAATAGAAACCCTCTTCTTCTATATCAAAGTATATGTAGATTCCTGCAAAATCTCCACCACCAGCAAGGGTTAATAGACTCGTGAGGCCACCCAAATGGGACGAGTACACACTTAACAGCTGTAGTGTGACCCCCCTAATTATAGAGAAGTCATATGTGCTTTCATTAGGGTACACAGCCCTGGATAGCCAAATGGCAACTCCTCTGGCTCCCCCCACTAGCGGATGGTAACGTCCGGTTCTCAGTTGGGCATCGCCCCATATATGTAATCTATACGAGTATAAAAAAGGAAAAAGATGCTCCGATAGTGTAAAACCTTATTTTTAGCTTTATTAGCAATTCAAATTACACTTACAATTCTGAAGAAATAAAATGCGATTGTAACAAATCCTCACAGGGCAGATATACAGCACCTGCACTTCTGGGAACTCGCAATGAGGTCAGCAAGTCACTCCGCCCTATACGTTTCATCAGCCGTGACGTATTCCGGGGCATCTTTTTCCTTTTTATAGTCGTATAGATTTACATATATGGGGCGATGCCCGACTAAGAACTAGATGTTACCACCCGCTAGCGGGGAAGCTGGAGGAGTTGCCATTTGTCTATCCAGGGCTGTGTACCCTAATGAAAGCACATTTGACTTATCTTTAATTGTGAGGGGGTCACACTACAGAGTGTACTTTTCCCATCTGGTGGTGGCCTCATGAGTCTATTAACCAATGCTGTGCCTACTGATAAAGTACTGCATGTATAAATACTGTCAGATCAGAAGACAGACAGTCCCTCCTCTAGGTCCTTCAGTGTGTAACCCCAGAAGTCCACAATATGTATATAAATATTCTCATGCACAGTTCTATGTAGGAATCAACATTCCAGGTAAAGCCTAGGAAGCGGTCCACAGGGCTGAGAATTCTCTCCCTGCCCCCCATGTGAGAGCGCTGGAGCACTCATTGAGCACCAGTACAGTCACATGGGGGGGATAAAGAACAAGTCACATGATCCCAATACACTGATCTGCAACAAGCAATCAGAATGCAAACAACATTCCTAATCTGTACACTTGTTCCAAGTCAGAGAAGCGGTGGATCAACATGACGACCAGAGAACTAGGATTTCCGAAGGTAAGCGCAATGCCAGCCTTCTGATTTGTACTCATCCATTTAAAAAAAAAAAAAAAAAACATGAGCGAAGCCAAGGAAGCTGCCACTAATTTCAGCCAGCAATTCATATTTTTAGACCAAGTCTGCCAATGGCGGCTCCCATATTTCGCGCAGGAAAAGTTTACTTTAACCATTTGCCGCCCGCGCAATAGCCAAGAGACGGCTAACAGCGCGGGCATCCTTGGACGTCCTCCTGTGATCCTGCTACCCGCTCGCCCGGACTCAGCTGATCACAGATTGGGGTCCAGGGCCAATCACAGCAGCCCTTTACCATGTGATTAGCGGTCAGCCAATGACAGCTGATCCCAGGATGTAAACACAAGCCGGTTATCGGCTTTTCTCTCCTCACGCCGATGACAGCATGGGGAGAGAAGAAGAGAGCCAATAACTGGCTTGTGTTAGGGACATCGGCACTGATAATCAAGGCACTATCAGTGATCCGATTATCAGTGCAGTCCCAACAGTGCCCACCAGTGCTGCCAATCAATGCCCATCAGTGTCATCTATCAGAGCAGCCTACCACTGCCCATCAGTGCCGCCTACAAGTGCCCATCAGTGTCACCTACAAGTGCCCATCAGTGCCACCTACAAGTGCCCATCAGTGTCGCCTACAAGTGCCCATCAGTGCCGCCTACAAGTGCCCATCAGTGTCATCTATCAGTGCCGCCTACAAGTGCCCATCAGTGCCGCCTACAAGTGCCCATCAGTGTCATCTATCAGTGCCGCCTACAAGTGCCCATCAGTGCCGCCTACAAGTGCCCATCAGTGCCGTCTACAAGTGCCCATCAGTGCCGCCTACAAGTGCCCCCTATCAGTGCACAACAATGAAGAAACATTACCCGTTTGCAAAATTTTATAACAAAACTATGAAAAAAAAAGTTTTTTTTTTTAAATTTATGTTCTTTTTTGATTTATTTAGCAAAAAATAAAAAACCCAGTGGCGATTAAATACCACAAAAAAAAAGGAGCTCTATTTGTGTGAAAAAAATAACAGTTTTATATGTGTACAGTGTAGCATGACCGCGCAATTGTCATTCAAAGTGTGACAGCGCTGAAAGCTGAAAATTGGCCTGGGCAGGAAGGGGGTAAAAATGCCCAGTACTGAAGTGGTTAAATTCAAAGCACCGCCCTTAAGAGGAACCTGTCACAGTGTCTATATGGAGCGACTCTGTACTGGAACCTCTTCTTGCTGAACCAGCTGATTCATTGTGCTGCAGACTAGTCAGTATTTAATGTCTTTAATTAGACCGGTCATCGGCTTACACGTCCAACAAATCTTCTTACGCTGACATTACCAGCGGGGATCCTGGAGAGATGCAATTTGAAGTTCCTGGGCACAGAGCCCCAGCCGTCTACGTGGCATCATTCCCGTACACACAGCGAACATCCACTTAATGCCTTCGGATAATGTGCTAGACAGGCAGCCAAAGTGTTGCCCTGTACACTAAAGCCTATAACTACCTGACAAAAAATAAATGTTCTATAGCAAGGAAGAGGCTGCCACCACTTCTTGCCAAAGGCTGCCATTTTGCCGAAGCCCAGAGCCCCTGAGCAGCAGAAAATCTTTAGGCTGTCAGCAGATTGGCCTCTCACCAGTGCCAAAAAATGGAGAGCAACTGAGCTGTAACTGATTATATAAAAAGTGTGATCTGGAGTTTGGCTTCAATTTGTCTAAATCTGCTAGTCCATCTAACACTCTCCACCCCCCCCCCCCCCCCCAGTCTGGCAATGCTGCTGTCCAAAGATTGCCCCTGTGCTCCTTCATTCAGAGTGAGTGGGGGCACTCTAATAGAGGAGGAGGATGAAAACAAGCGGAGCTTCCCCGTGACTTTCCACTTTAACCACTTATTTCTTGTTTTATTCATTAAAGTGTATTTTTTTCCCCCCAAAAAAAATAGCTTTTGAAAAATGACTGCCCAAATATCGTGTGACATAAAAAAAAAAAATTGCAACATTACAACGTTGTGCAACAAAGGGCAGAAGATTTAATAGATGGAAAAATGAAAAAATGACTGAAGGTCCACTTTAAGTATACAGAGTTCTCTATTTCAGTAAATACCCAGCACATTATTATAAGCAGACAAAATGGAAAAAAAAAAAAAAAAAAAGAATTAATTTTTTAGATTTTTTGTTATTTTATGACAAAAGTTTAGATTTTAAAACAGGAATCCCTACTAATAGTAAGGGGAAAAGGGTTTGGTGGGACTTTAAATGAGGCACATGTGCCTCCAATCCGTAAATCATTTAGTCGAACAAGAGGTTTGGGGGCCGAGCGAGGCAAATCAACAGACAGCTCTGAATTATAAAATACAATTTATTATCTTGAAATTTATATAGCATTATTATACAATTATTATATATATATCTCTGCACAGGGAGGGGCACAGCGCCACCTACAGGCTGGAGAGGTTGGTTAGCACAAACATTTCCAGCCTCTGTGTGATCACCGCGATTATCTGTCATGAAGACGATTGGGAACTGTGCTGATCAGTCCCGGATCTCTAGTCTGAGACCTGCGCCTGTTGGTGACTGAACTAGTAGCCGTGCACAGCTGTGTGCTGCTAGTTTACCTCTGGTAACTACGGTTAAGAATACCAATCTGCAGATCAAAGTCATAATATACAGTATAACCGGATTCATTATTATTTTTGTATATCAGCTTGGAGTACAGTATTAAGTTTGCAAGTGGTTTACCGGGATTAGAGGTCCACACCCCCCCCCCCCCAACGCTCACTAGTGTTTATCGGGCTTACCGTTTCCACCGGATCACCTTAAGAATGGTCCGATGGTGCCACCAGCTGGTCACACAGGTGATCATAGAGTAGATCCGCTTCGATCGCCTCTATGACCTTGGAGGATCTAAGCGACCTCATGACGTCATTTCTGGTCCAAGCTGGAAGTTTTGTTTTTTTAAGCAAAAGATCTATTAAGTCCACCCCAACACTACAATCCCGGCACCTACAGACATCCACAATCTAAACACTAGAACCTATCTAGCCCTATATAGAAGAAATCTGACTACATACTTTTTGAAGCCGATCCGACTCGATCTCCGACGACGGAAGCTCTGCAGAGGACACAGCTGACAACGGCTGTGAAATGAATGGGAAGTGACGTCACCCGTTGAGTCACTATGGGGCTTCCGTTGTCAGCTGTGTCCTCTGCACCGTTTCCACAGCGAAGCCGCAGCTGACAGCTCAGCGTGGGATCGGCTTCAAAAAAAGCCTAAAAATGTATACCGATTTCTTCTTTACAGGACTAGATAGGTTAGTGTTAGATCGTGGATGTCTATAGGTGTTAGGGTGGACTTATCCTTTAAAAAAGGTAAAGAAGAGATTTGGGGTCTTTTTGACCCCAGATCTCTCCATAAAGAGAACCTGGCATCCTTATTTCTATTACAGGGGATGTTACAATTACTTGTAATAGAAATAAAAGTGATAAAAATTAAATAATAGGGATAGTGTAAAAAAAAGAAAAAAAAAAAAAAAAAAAAAGTAAAATAAATAAGAAAGAAAAAAAATAAAATGTAAAGTGCCCCACCCCTCTGAGGTTGCGTACATAAGCGAACGCATACGTAAGTTGCGCACACATATGTAAAGGGCGTTTGTACCACACATGTGAGGAATCGCCATGATTGTTAGAGCGAGAGCAAAAATTCTAGCACATGACCTCCTCTGTAACTCAAAACCATGTAACCTGTAAACAAGCGTCACCTATGGAGATTTCTAACCAATTAAGGACCGGAAGGATTTACCCCAATAAAAGAGGAAGTAAAGTCTTCCTCTTTGATTATACCTATAGGTAAACCTATAGTAAGGCTTACCTGTAGGTACTGTAAACATCTCCAAAACTTGCACCGTTTAGGAGATATTTACTATATACTCTGGCGCCGACATCATCGGCGCATGCGCACTGAATGAACGGCCCCCTCGTGCCATTTCTTCAGGACCCATGCCGTGACCGACGGCACCTGCGCCCATGTGCGGGGGTGACGTCATCGCGGCTCCGGCCAATCACAGCACCCGGGCCCGCAAACCCGGAAGTAACTCCAGGAAAGATGTTGGCCGTGTCAGCTGTGAGCAGGTGCCCCTGCAGGGCATTGTTCTAAGGTAAGCATTTCATAATGAGCTAGTATGCGATGCATACTAGCTCATTATGCCTTTTTTTTTTTGGAAGTTCTTTTTCCGAGCTTTACACTCTCTTTAATGACCAGGCCATTTTTTGCGATACGGCACTGCGTTAATTTAACTGACAATTGCGCGGTCGTGCAACGTTGCACCCAAATACAATTGACGTCCTTTTTTCCCCACAAATAGAGCTTTCCTTTGGTGGTATTTGATCACCTCTGCGGTTTTTATATTTTGCGCTATAAACAAAAAAAGACCGACAAGTTTGAATAAAAAAAACAATATTTATTACTTTATGTTATAAAACATATCCAATAAAAAATAAAAAAACTAATTTCTTCATCAGTTTGGGCCAATATGTATTCTTCTACATATTTATGTTAAAAAAAAAAAAAAAAAAAAAAAAAAATACCCAATAAGTGTATATTTTATTGGTTTGCACAAAAGTTATAGCATCTAAAAAATAGGGGATAGATTTTTTTTTTTTTTACTAATAATGGCGCTGATCAGCCATTTTTAGTGGGATTGCGGCGGACAGATCGCACACTTTTGACACTTTTTTGTGACCAGTGACATCATTATATTGATCAGTGATAAAAATCAACACTGATCACTGTATAAATGACACTGGCAGGGAAGGGGTTAACACCAGGGACGATCAAGGGGTTAATTGTGTTCCCTGGGGGTGTTTTCTAACTGTATGGGGGACGGTCTGACTGGGACAACACAGAGATCCATCTTCCTGCATAGCGGGAAAACAAGATCCTGTGTCATCCCGTCAGAACGGAAATCTGTATGTTTACATTGACAGATCCCCGTTCTGTCTCTGTGAGGAACAATTGCGGGCGGCCACCGCATCTTCCGATTGGCTCCCTTGCTGGCCAATCAGGTGCATGTGCACCCACACAGGCTAGTGCACAAAATGACATACCCGTAAGTCGTTTCGCGCAGTCGAGCCACCTTGCCACAGTACAACTGCAGCGGGTGGTCAGCAAGAGGTATCAGAATTTGTTGCCATTCCATGAGCAGGTGAAATTTTTAAGCTTGACATGTTCGGTATCTATTTACTTGGCGTAACATCATCTTTCACATTATACAAAAAAATTGGGGTATATATAGTGTTTTGTTTTATTCATTAAAGTTTATTTGTTCCCAAAAAATTTCATTTGAAAAAAAAAAAAAAAAAAAAAATCGCTGTGTAAATGTCGCGCGACATAAAAGTTAAAACGATCGCCATTTTATGGGGTCTCTGCTAAAAATATAGAATATAATATATACACACACACATAGATATAGATGGAGATATATTTGGATGTTATAATTAATTTTCTAGCAAAAAATACTGATTTAGACTCGTAAACAAAAAGTGCCAGAAAAGGGCCGGTCTTCAAGTGGTTAAGAATTGGGGAAAAGATAAGCAATCTGCGATAAGAGAAAAAATAAAAAGTTAATTACTAATGCAGGGATGTCCAACTAAATTTTATTGCGGGCCGCATCGGCAATATGGCTGCCCTCAAAGGGCCGCTTGTATCTGGGTTGCGTTTTGTACAGCGTGCAGGGGTGTGCCGAGAGCAGAGGCGCGTCGAGAGCAGAGTGCAGGGGCGCGGCGAGAGCAGAGTGCAGGGGCGGGCCGAGAGCAGAGTGCAGGGGCGCGCCGAGAGCAGAGTGCAGGGGCGCACCGAGAGCAGAGTGCAGGGGCGCGCCGAGAGCAGAGTGCAGGGGCGCGCAGAGTGCAGGGGCGCGCCGAGAGCAGAGTGCAGGGGCGCGCCGAGAGCAGAGTGCAGGGGCGCGCCGAGAGCAGAGTGCAGGGGCGCGCCGAGAGCAGAGTGCAGGGGCGCGCCGAGAGCAGAGTGCAGGGGCGCGCCGAGAGCAGAGTGCAGGGGCGCGTCGAGAGCAGAGTGCAGGGGCACGCCGAGAGCAGAGTGCAGGGGCACGCCGAGAGCAGGGGCGCGCCGAGAGCAGAGTGCAGGGGCACGCCGAGAGCAGGGGCGCGTCGAGAGCAGAGTGCAGGCCGGTTTTGGCCCGCGGGCCTTGTGTTTGCCACCTGTGGACTAATGTTATACACGCGAGCCCAGTATATAAGATGATGCGCCCCCTAGTGGTAAATGTAAAAAAAAAAAAAAAAAAAAGAAAGACAGGCTGGGCTCACAGGAAATGGCAGGAAATGGACAGAGTGTCATTCTACCATTGCTGGACCAAGGAGGAAGCCGGGGACGGAGCTGGAGGGTGGAGCAGGCAAGTAGGATATTTTGGGGGAGCCAGGAGGATAAACAGGAGAAACCATTTACCTGGAGTTTTCCGCTCAGTCTTCGTAGCGGCGCTCTGGGTGGTGTTGGCACTGTTGGGGTTGCTGGGTGCGGACTGCCCGCTCGCCTCCCTGCTGGATTCTCTCCTGGACTCCAGGGCGCCGTTGTGCACTTTCTCCGAACTATTAAGGAAATCGAAGAGCTGCTCATCGTCCGGTTCGGACTTTTTCCGCCGTACGAAGTGGCTGGAGGTCCTGAGGGAGGGGGCGCTGTGGGAGGGGGCGATGGGGGCGCTGCGGGAGGAGTCGATGGGGGTGCTGTGGGAGGTCTCTGTAGTCTTCCTGCTGATGGACTTGACGTTGGCCGTGCCGGCGAGAAGAGTCGCCTTCTGGTTCTTTATATTGCCGGCGGCGGAGGAGATGAAGGCGGACTTGGTGTAGCCGGATTGTTTCTCCTTCGGTTTCTCTGGCGGATCGTGTCCGATGTAATCGGCGGCGCTGTCCAGGATGACCTCGCCCTCTTTGCTCTTGCTCAGGGCGGTGGCCGCTCCCTGATCCACCAAATTCAGCAGATCCTCCGCCTTAACGGCCAGGTCTACCAACCAGGACATTGTGGGGGATCTCCGGGGTCAGCAGTCACTCACAGCTCCTCACTCATCACCTGTAATGAGGAACATAGAAGGGGGGTTACTGGAGTCATACACTGAGATACAGAATGATCAGGCTCCGCCCTGAACGATGAACTGACCAATCACTGCAAGAAAAGAGTCGGGACACAATTATAATATTACTGAAAATTGTCTCTTTCTTATTTCCTGGCCGTGGGAGAGCCGAGAATATAAATACACCCCCCCACCACCACCACCACCACCACCAACCGGCCAAGAGGACCTGTCATACCTCTTCTATGTTTAAAATCACTCTGAACACCTCAATAGATTAAGTGTCCAGAGGGAGGAGGGGAAGCCTGCACCACGTGCCCAGCCTGACTGCTACCATGCACAGGTACTGTTCATGGGAACTGTACCACCACCTCGACCACCACCCCACAGGGGGCGCACAACTCGACCACTGCCCCGCAGGGGGCGCCCAGGGCAGTGGGGAGCCCCCCCCTCTCCAGGATCAGGGCAGAGGGGAGCCCCCCCCCCTCCAGGATCAGGGCAGAGGGGAGCCCCCCCCCTCCAGGATCAGGGCAGAGGGGAGCCCCCCCCCCTCCAGGATCAGGGCAGAGGGGAGCCCCCCCCCTCCAGGATCAGGGCAGAGGGGAGCCCCCCCCCTCCAGGATCAGGGCAGAGGGGAGCCCCCCCCCCCTCCAGGATCAGGGCAGAGGGGAGCCCCCCCCCCTCCAGGATCAGGGCAGAGGGGAGCCCCCCCCCTCCAGGATCAGGGCAGAGGGGAGCCCCCCCCCTCCAGGATCAGGGCAGAGGGGAGCCCCCCCCCTCCAGGATCAGGGCAGAGGGGAGCCCCCCCCCTCCAGGATCAGGGCAGAGGGGAGCCCCCCCCCTCCAGGATCAGGGCAGAGGGGAGCCCCCCCCTCCAGGATCAGGGCAGAGGGGAGCCCCCCCCCTCCAGGATCAGGGCAGAGGGGAGCCCCCCCCCTCCAGGATCAGGGCAGAGGGGAGCCCCCCCCTCCAGGATCAGGGCAGAGGGGAGCCCCCCCCTCCAGGATCAGGGCAGAGGGGAGCCCCCCCCCTCCAGGATCAGGGCAGAGGGGAGCCCCCCCCTCCAGGATCAGGGCAGAGGGGAGCCCCCCCCCCCTCCAGGATCAGGGCAGAGGGGAGCCCCCCCCTCCAGGATCAGGGCAGAGGGGAGCCCCCCCTCCAGGATCAGGGCAGAGGGGAGCCCCCCCCCTCCAGGATCAAGACAGAGGGGAGCTCCCCCCTCCAGGATCAAGACAGAGGGGAGCCCCCCCCCTCCAGGATCAGGGCAGAGGGGAGCCCCCCCCTCCAGGATCAAGACAGAGGGGAGCTCCCCCCTCCAGAATCAGGGCAGAGGGGAGCCCCCCCTCCAGGATCAAGACAGAGGAGAGCTCCCCCCTCCAGGATCAAGACAGAGAGGAGCCCCCCCCTCCAGGATCAGGGCAGAGGGGAGCCCCCCCCCCCTCCAGGATCAGGGCAGAGGGGAGCCCCCCCCTCCAGGATCAGGGCAGAGGGGAGCCCCCCCCTCCAGGATCAGGGCAGAGGGGAGCCCCCCCCTCCAGGATCAGGGCAGAGGGGAGCCCCCCCCTCCAGGATCAAGACAGAGGGGAGCCCCCCCCTCCAGGATCAGGGCAGAGGGGAGCCCCCCCCCCTCCAGGATCAGGGCAGAGGGGAGCCCCCCCCTCCAGGATCAAGACAGAGGGGAGCTCCCCCCTCCAGAATCAGGGCAGAGGGGAGCCCCCCAGGATCAGGCCAGAGGGGAGCCCCCCCTCCAGGATCAGGGCAGAGGGGAGCCCCCCCCCTCCAGGATCAGGCCAGAGGGGAGCCCCCCCCCTCCAGGATCAGGGCAGAGGGGAGCCCCCCCCTCCAGGATCAGGGCAGAGGGGAGCCCCCCCCCCTCCAGGATCAAGACAGAGGGGAGCTCCCCCCTCCAGAATCAGGGCAGAGGGGAGCCCCCCCTCCAGGATCAAGACAGAGGGGAGCCCCCCCCTCCAGGATCAGGGCAGAGGGGAGCCCCCCCCCCTCCAGGATCAGGGCAGAGGGGAGCCCCCCCCCTCCAGGATCAAGACAGAGGGGAGCTCCCCCCTCCAGAATCAGGGCAGAGGGGAGCCCCCCCCCTCCAGGATCAGGCCAGAGGGGAGCCCCCCCCTCCAGGATCAAGACAGAGGGGAGCCCCCCCCCTCCAGGATCAGGCCAGAGGGGAGCCCCCCCCTCCAGGATCAAGACAGAGGGGAGCCCCCCCCTCCAGGATCAGGGCAGAGGGGAGCCCCCCCCCTCCAGAATCAGGGCAGAGGGGAGCCCCCCCCTCCAGGATCAAGACAGAGGGGAGCCCCCCCCTCCAGGATCAAGACAGAGGGGAGCCCCCCCCTCCAGGATCAAGACAGAGGGGAGCCCCCCCCTCCAGGATCAAGACAGAGGGGAGCCCCCCCCTCCAGGATCAGGGCAGAGGGGAGCCCCCCCCCCCCTCCAGGATCAGGGCAGAGGGGAGCCCCCCCCTCCAGGATCAAGACAGAGGGGAGCCCCCCCCCTCCAGGATCAGGCCAGAGGGGAGCCCCCCCTCTCCAGGATCAGGGCAGAGGGGAGCCCCCCCCCCCTCCAGGATCAGGCCAGAGGGGAGCCCCCCCCCCCTCCAGGATCAGGGCAGAGGGGAGCCCCCCCCTCCAGGATCAGGGCAGAGGGGAGCCCCCCCCTCCAGGATCAGGGCAGAGGGGAGCCCCCCCCTCCAGGATCAGGGCAGAGGGGAGCCCCCCCCCTCCAGGATCAAGACAGAGGGGAGCTCCCCCCTCCAGGATCAAGACAGAGGGGAGCCCCCCCCCTCCAGGATCAGGGCAGAGGGGAGCCCCCCCCTCCAGGATCAAGACAGAGGGGAGCTCCCCCCTCCAGAATCAGGGCAGAGGGGAGCCCCCCCTCCAGGATCAAGACAGAGGAGAGCTCCCCCCTCCAGGATCAAGACAGAGAGGAGCCCCCCCCTCCAGGATCAGGGCAGAGGGGAGCCCCCCCCCCCTCCAGGATCAGGGCAGAGGGGAGCCCCCCCCTCCAGGATCAGGGCAGAGGGGAGCCCCCCCCTCCAGGATCAGGGCAGAGGGGAGCCCCCCCCTCCAGGATCAGGGCAGAGGGGAGCCCCCCCCTCCAGGATCAGGGCAGAGGGGAGCCCCCCCCCCTCCAGGATCAGGGCAGAGGGGAGCCCCCCCCCCTCCAGGATCAGGGCAGAGGGGAGCCCCCCCCTCCAGGATCAAGACAGAGGGGAGCTCCCCCCTCCAGAATCAGGGCAGAGGGGAGCCCCCCAGGATCAGGCCAGAGGGGAGCCCCCCCTCCAGGATCAGGGCAGAGGGGAGCCCCCCCCCTCCAGGATCAGGCCAGAGGGGAGCCCCCCCCTCCAGGATCAGGGCAGAGGGGAGCCCCCCCCTCCAGGATCAGGGCAGAGGGGAGCCCCCCCCCCTCCAGGATCAAGACAGAGGGGAGCTCCCCCCTCCAGAATCAGGGCAGAGGGGAGCCCCCCCTCCAGGATCAAGACAGAGGGGAGCCCCCCCCTCCAGGATCAGGGCAGAGGGGAGCCCCCCCCCCTCCAGGATCAGGGCAGAGGGGAGCCCCCCCCCTCCAGGATCAAGACAGAGGGGAGCTCCCCCCTCCAGAATCAGGGCAGAGGGGAGCCCCCCCCCTCCAGGATCAGGCCAGAGGGGAGCCCCCCCCTCCAGGATCAAGACAGAGGGGAGCCCCCCCCTCCAGGATCAGGGCAGAGGGGAGCCCCCCCCCTCCAGGATCAGGCCAGAGGGGAGCCCCCCCCTCCAGGATCAAGACAGAGGGGAGCCCCCCCCTCCAGGATCAGGGCAGAGGGGAGCCCCCCCCCTCCAGAATCAGGGCAGAGGGGAGCCCCCCCCTCCAGGATCAAGACAGAGGGGAGCCCCCCCCTCCAGGATCAAGACAGAGGGGAGCCCCCCCCTCCAGGATCAAGACAGAGGGGAGCCCCCCCCTCCAGGATCAAGACAGAGGGGAGCCCCCCCCTCCAGGATCAGGGCAGAGGGGAGCCCCCCCCCCCCTCCAGGATCAGGGCAGAGGGGAGCCCCCCCCTCCAGGATCAAGACAGAGGGGAGCCCCCCCCCTCCAGGATCAGGCCAGAGGGGAGCCCCCCCTCTCCAGGATCAGGGCAGAGGGGAGCCCCCCCCCCCTCCAGGATCAGGCCAGAGGGGAGCCCCCCCCCCCTCCAGGATCAGGGCAGAGGGGAGCCCCCCCCTCCAGGATCAGGGCAGAGGGGAGCCCCCCCCTCCAGGATCAAGACAGAGGGGAGCCCCCCCCTCCAGGATCAGGGCAGAGGGGAGCCCCCCCCTCCAGGATCAAGACAGAGGGGAGCCCCCCCCCTCCAGGATCAGGGCAGAGGGGAGCCCCCCCCTCCAGGATCAGGGCAGAGGGGAGAGCCCCTCCCCCAGAGGGGGACCCCACACAAGGCCCGCCCCCAGGTCAGGTGCGGTGCGGTAGGTACCCCGGGGCCGTGCTCTCACCTCTCCCGGGCTGTACACAGGAAGACACGGCTCTCCTCACACTCTGCGCTCCGTTCTCCCCTCCATCCTGTACCGGAGACGTGGACCCGGAACTGCCTACACACCGAAGGACCCAAAACAGGCTGTCTGCGGCGCTGCCTGACCGCAACTCATCACCATAGAGTCTCGGAGGATAGAGCGGCCGGCCATAGATACCAGCGAGGCGACAGAGCGACCTCCCATAGAGACGTCTGGGAGGGGTAGAGCGGCTCACGATAGCGACTGACCGATAGAGCGGCGCAGAACGGCTGGAGGTCTCTGATAGTAATCACTGTGAAAATGAAAGCATAACTAGTTGCTATGGCAGCAGCTCCAGCATCAGCAGCAGCATCATCATCATTATTATTATTGTACAGGATTTATATCGCACCAACAGTTTGCAAAGCGCTTTACAACATGGGGACAGACAGGGGAGACGGTTACCAGCAGCCCTTGCGGGGGTAGTGTTACATTTGGGGTTCACCCCCCTACAAAGCACCCCGTCCCCATGTTGATGGGCCTCTTCCCCACAACCCTGACTGGTGGTTGTGGGGGTTTGCGGGTGGGGGGCTTATTGGAGTCTGGAAGCCCCCTTTAACAAGGAGTCCCCCAGATCCCAACCCTCTCCCCCATATGAATGAGTAGAGGTACATTGTATCCCTATTCATTCACAAAAAAAAAAAGTGTCAAAAATAAATAAAAACACAAGATTTTTTGATAAGACCATTATTAAAAACAAAAACAAAAAACGCTGACACGAACAAAAAAAAAAAAAAAAAACTTGCTGCTCGCCAGACACGTTTCCCTCCAGGGACAGAGCATTGTCTCACCAGACGAGCAGGATTCAAGCCGGTGGGGTGTGCAGTACCGCATTTGGCCAGAGGTTCGGGGGTGCTGGCGACGCTCGGAGACATTCCGTTCCCGAGTGTCTCCAAGCGCCTCCGTGTGTCTCTGGCACCCCCATACCTCTGGCCACATACAGTACTGCATACACCAGCAGTCACTGTGGGACCGATTATCTGAGTTTCCATTGATTCCTATGGGGAAACTCGCTTTGATATACGAGTGCTTTGGGTTACAAGCATCCTTCTGGAACGGATTATGCTCGTAATCCAAGGTACTACTGTACATTTCTTCCTGGTGCCAACATGGTGGCATACATGTAGTGGGTGGGGCTACTACCACTTGTATAGTGCCATGGATTGGTGCCCGATGTGTGTGATAGCGCTGGACCAATAGAACTAAAAAATTGGTTCCCATTGGATTTACCGTAAGGTGATTTTTCTCCAAAGAAGCAGATCCCTGATAAAAATATATAGTGGGTGGACCCGGTTCCGGTTCTAAGCTGCTTCTTTTTTGAAAGTGACAGAGGGAGTGCTCACCACACAGTAAACTCTTTGATGTGTACTGAGAAAAGCCTGGTACAAAAAGTTATTCTCTTTTGAAGGACTTTTTGAAACATTTAAAGGGTAAGAGCTGCTTCTTCACCCGACGCTTTTCAGTAAAAAACAAAGGAAAAAGTCCTCCCCTTCTTCAGGGCTTGAACAGTCTATGTTAATAAAATCACAGCAGAATGCAAGGGTCCCCAACCGCCAGGCCTTGGACCGGAGCCTGTTGATAACCGGGCCGCACATCGGGAGGTGAGCGGTGACCACGGTCTGCACAGAGCTATCACAGATTGAGGTCACCGCTCACCACCTGCTGTGCAGCCAATGCCCGTGTGTCCTCTCCCGGCTCCTCTGCCCGCCCAGCCGACGATGTTATCCTATTAGCAGGGCAGGAGCAGGAGGAGCTAAAGATCGGGAATGGAGAGCCGAGAGAGGATAAACGGACTGATCACAGCCTCTGCCCTGCCAAAGGTAGGCGTTCTAAGCAGGAGAGGCAGAGATTAGAATGGGGAGAGAGGAAAAAGGGGGGGGGGGGGACTGCAGGGGCACTGTGATGGAGGAGACTGTAATTGCTAGGGGCACTGTAATATAAAGGGGACTGCACTGTCCCCCACAGTGCCCCCTTTACAGTGCAGTCCTCTTTACACCACAGCCCCCCTTACATTACAGTGCCCCCACTTTACAGGGCACTACTCTTTAGACCACAGCCCCCCCTTTACATTACAGTGCCCCCCTTACATCACAGTGTCCTCTTTATATCACAGTGCCCCCTTTACAGTGCAGTCCTCTTTACACTACAGCCCCTCTTACATTACAGTGCCCCCACTTTACAGGGCACTACTCTTTACACCACAGCCCTCCCTTTACATCACAGTGCCCCCTTTACATTACAGTGTCCCCTTTACATTACAGTGCCCCTGTTACAGGGTAGTCCCCTTCACAACACAGCCCCCCTTTACATTTACAGTGCCTCTTTACAGAGCACTGCGCCGTAAAGGGAACTGAGGACACTAATATAAAGGAGGGACTGTGTTGTAAAGGGGGGCTGAGGACAGACTCCTTGAATATCCCATTTCTGACCCGTCCACCAACCCCCCCCCCCCCCCCCCATGAAACCAGTCCCTGGTACCAAAAAGGTTGGGAACCGCAGCACTAAGGGACCAGTTTTAGGCCTCGATGAAGACTAATGTCTCCTGATGGCACTAAGAGAAGCCATCTGAGTCCAATAGTGCCGTCAGGAAAAGCTTGATTTTTGGACTGGCCATCAAATCCTTTCTGGGAATCCATTGAGGGTCACAGAAATAATATATTGTTGGGTTTTTATTGCTATCTGCAGGAGGATTGGACACTAGCTAACAGTATATGAATCCTATGTCTCTCAATGGGCTCCAAAATAAGGATTTCATGGTGAGTATATAGCCAGGTGCCCTTCTGCTGTCTGAATTCTCTCCTCGACTGGGCTCTGTGCCCTTCAGCTGGCTTTATAACAATGCTGCACTGAGCAGAGTGGGTTGTGTGTCATCCCCCCGCCTGATCATGGACCCCTACCTCCGGGCAGCAGCAGACCCCAGCCAGTCAGCAGAAAGATGACTTGCTATGCAGCGTTTGCTTATGTTGTGAGCTGTAGTCCATAAAGGAGCACAGTACGGTGCAAGTGAAGGGAGGCTGATGGAGCTGTGGACTTCCATACCCAGATTCCCATTACACAGGGGGGGGAGGGGGGAGAAGAGACTGATGTTTCCCAGGCAATTCTGGAGAGATCTGGGTCTTCTGTGGGAGGAAGTTGAGCTGCAAAGATGAGTGCCAGGGTTATTTGCAGCATGGGGACCAGAGAGTGCAGACCCACCACTGGTGTGTCTGTGCCTGCACCAGAAAGGACGTAGACCTGTTGCTAGGGTCTGAGACTGGGACACTGAGAGATTGTTTGGTGAGCTGGGAATGGAGCCATAAGTGTCTATAGCAAGGGACAACCAGCGAGGACCAGAGCTGAGAGACTAAACCTTGTACAGACCTGTTCATGAGGTCCCGGGTACCTGAGGACAGCATCCCATCAAGTGAACTGGACTGAAGATCTGTGTACCAGGAGTAGTGAGCTGAATCATCTGAGCAAATCTCAACACTGACACAGCTAAGGAAATAGAGACTGCTCCTTACTAGGGATGAGCTTCGTGTTTGAGTCGAACCCATGTTCGACTCGAACATCGGCTGTTCGATCGTTCGCCGAATTGCGAACGATATGGGCCGTTCGCGCCAAATTCGTGTGGCGCGTCACGGCCCATAATTCACTGCGGCATTGCAGTGCATTGCTTGCTGATGATTGGCCAAGCATGCACTATGACCCGCATGCTTGGCCAATCACAGCGCTGCCTTAACAGAGAGCCATAATTGGCCAAAGCCAAGGAGGCTTTGGCCAATTATGGCTCAGGGAATTTAGTACACGCCCCACACTATATAAGGCCGCCTGCACGGCGGCCCTGTGCAGTGTGTTCCGGTGTGCTGAGAGAGAGAGAGAGACAGTGTCATTTCATTTGAGTTAGCTAGATTAGGCAGGACAGTCAGTCAGTTAGCTGCACTTAAAGTGTATTGTGTATATATATGCATCCCAGGTGTTGCATATATATATATATATATATACACTGTAGGGATGAGCTTCGTGTTCGAGTCGAACCCATGTTCGACTCGAACATCGGCTGTTCGATCGTTCGCCGAATTGCGAACGTTATGGGCCGTTCGCGCTAAATTCGTGTGGCGCGTCACGGCCCATAATTCACTGCGGCATCGCAGTGCATTGCTGGCTGATGATTGGCCAAGCATGCACTATGACCCGCATGCTTGGCCAATCACAGCGCTGTCAGTAGAGAGAGCTGTAATTGGCCAAAGCCAGGGTGGCTTTGGCCAATTATGGCTCAGGGGATTTAGTACACACCCCACACTATATAAGGCCGCCTGCACGGCGGCCCTGTGTAGTGTGTGTTCCGGTGTGCTGAGAGATAGAGAGAGAGAGAGACAGTGTCATTTGATTTGAGTTAGATAGATTAGGCAGAACAGTCAGTCAGTTAGCTGCACTTACAGTGTATTGTGTATATATATGCATCCCAGGTGTTGCATATATATATATACACTGTATTCAGTTTAGCTAGATCTGTTCCTGTTATCTTCTATCTAGACTATTTACATTTAATGCAGTGCGTCCTGCTCACAGTGTTCAGCTAGATCCGTTCCTGTTAAATTCCTACTGACCGGCAGGCTTGTCTGGTTACAGTATATAAAGCTACCTGAAGAAAATTACAGGTGTTCTATTTGATCCTATTAGTACCACGGTCAGGCAGCTAGACTATTTACATTTAGTACAGTGCGTCCTGCTCACAGTGTTCAGCTAGATCCGTTCCTGTTATCTTCCTACTGACAGGCAGGCTTGTCTGGTTACAGTATATAAAGCTACCTGAAGAAAATTACAGGTGTTCTATTTGATCCTATTAGTACCACGGTCAGGCAGCTAGACTATTTACATTTAGTACAGTGCGTCCTGCTCACAGTGTACAGCTAGATCCGTTCCTGTTATCTTCCTACTGACAGGCAGGCTTGTCTGGTTACAGTATATAAAGCTACCTGAAGAAAATTACAGGTGTTCTATTTGATCCTATTAGTACCACGGTCAGGCAGCTAGACTATTTACATTTAGTACAGTGCGTCCTGCTCACAGTGTACAGCTAGATCCGTTCCTGTTATCTTCCTACTGACAGGCAGGCTTGTCTGGTTACAGTATATAAAGCTACCTGAAGAAAATTACAGGTGTTCTATTTGATCCTATTAGTACCACGGTCAGGCAGCTAGACTATTTACATTTAGTACAGTGCGTCCTGCTCACAGTGTACAGCTAGATCTGTTCCTGTTATCTTCCTAATGACAGGCAGGCTTGTCTGGTTACAGTATATAAAGCTACCTGAAGAAAATTACAGGTGTTCTATTTGATCCTATTAGTACCACGGTCAGGCAGCTAGACTATTTACATTTAGTACAGTGCGTCCTGCTCACAGTGTTCAGCTAGATCCGTTCCTCTTATCTTCCTACTGACAGGCAGGCTTGTCTGGTTACAGTATATAAAGCTACTTGAAGAAAATTACAGGTGTTCTATCCCAGCTTAGTGCAGCTACAGGCCATTAGTATGTCTGGAAGGCCAAGAAGGAGAGGCAGACAGTCACAAGCCAATAAGAGAGGGCAAGCAGGCTCTGTGTCTAGTGCTGGTCGTGGAGACGGTGCATCCTCATCAGCACGTGGCCATGGGACACGCTTGGCCTTTTTTTCGGCAGCTGGCCATGTTGAGCCGCAACATGCGGAAGACTTGGTCGAGTGGATGACCAAGCCGTCCTCATCCTCCTCATCCTCTCTCACCCATGCCCAGGGTGCTTTGTCTGGCAAAGCAGCGGCCTCTTCCCTCAGCTCAATGTCATCAGTGACTCCTTCCCTAGCTCCACCATGTCCTCATGAGGATTCCCTCGAACTGTTTGACCACAGTGTTGGGTACATGCTCCAGGAGGATGCCCAGCGTTTGGAAGGCTCTGATGACGATACTGAGCTCGATGAAGGCAGTAACATGAGCGCGGACAGAGGGGGTGCCCAAGAAGGACAGCAATCTGGCAGTCATGCTCCCCCTGCTGCAGCATACTGCCAGGTTTGCTCCAGTGATGAGGAGGGAGGGGATGATGAGGTCACTGACTCAACGTGGGTGCCTGATAGGAGAGAGGAGGAGGAGGAGGAGGAGGAGGAGGAGGAGGAGGAGGAGGCGGCAGCACATCACCAACGAGGCAGGATGCCCTCCAGGGGCCAGCCTAAGGGCAGCACATTGACTGCATCACACCCCAAAGCTCCACATGTGCAGGGCGCTGCAGTCTCTGCGCGTTATTCAAAAAGTTCTTTGGTGTGGGCCTTTTTTGAGACGAGTGCATCAGATCGCACCGCTGCTATTTGCAACATATGTCTCAAGCGTATCTCGCGTGGCCAAAATATCTCCCGCTTGGGTACCACATGCTTGACCAGACATATGTTGACCTGCCATGCAGTTCGTTGGCAAGCGTATCTAAAAGACCCACACCAAAGAACAAAGAGGATCTCTCCTTGCTCCTCATCAGCTGAGATTTCCAACCCCACTAGACCTTCAGTCCTCTCTGAGACCTGCAGTGAGAGGAATGAAGGTGTAGAATTAGGTGTGTCACAGCCAAGTACTTGTGGGCAATCTGCTTTTGGTACACCGACGTCAGATTGTACCAGGCAAATTTCCCTGCCCCAGCTGCTGCACCGCCGAAAGAAGTTTGCTCCCAGCCATCCACATGCCCAGCGGTTGAATGCTAGCTTGGCAAAATTGCTAGCACTTCAACTGCTGCCTTTTCAGTTGGTAGACTCTGCCCCCTTCCGTGAGTTTGTGGAATGTGCGGTTCCTCAGTGGCAGGTACCCAAACGCCACTTTTTCTCACGGAAGGCGATTCCGGCTCTCTACCGGCATGTGGAAGGCAATGTCCATGCCTCGCTGGACAGGGCGGTCAGCGGTAAGGTGCATATTACCGCTGACTCATGGTCCAGCAGGCATGGACAGGGACGTTACCTAAGTTTCACGGCGCATTGGGTGACTCTGCTGGCAGCTGGGAAGGATGCAGGACAAGGTGCAGTAGTGTTGGAGGTTGTTCCGCCACCACGCCTCCAAAATGCTGATTGTGACACACCTCTCTCCTCCACCCCCTCCTCTTCTTCTTCCTCCATGGCCTCTTCCTCGGAACCAGCGGTGCTCCGTAGGCGTTCAAGGGGCTACGCAAGTACGCAGGCCAAAAGATGCCATGCGGTGCTTGAGCTGGTGTGCTTGGGGGACAGGAGCCACACTGGGGCAGAGGTTCTGTCAGCTCTGCAGGGGCAGGTTCAGAGGTGGTTGACGCCACGCCAACTTAAGGCAGGAATGGTGGTTTGCGACAATGGCACCAACCTCCTCTCTGCCCTCCGACAGGGACAAATGACCCATGTGCCCTGTTTGGCTCACGTCCTTAACTTGGTGGTGCAGCGGTTCTTGGGCAGGTACCCGGGCTTACAGGATGTCCTGAGGCAGGCCAGGAAAGTCTGTGTGCATTTCCGCCGGTCATATAATGCCAGTGCTCGGCTGACGGACCTCCAAAAGGAGTTTAACCTGCCCAAGAACCGCCTAATCTGTGACATGCCCACCAGGTGGAACTCAACGTTGGCCATGCTGCAGCGGCTGCACACGCAGCAGAGGGCCATAAATGAGTACCTGTGCGACTATGGCACCAGGACAGGGTCAGGGGAGCTTGGTTTTTTTTCCCCACGCCAGTGGGCCATGATCAGGGATGCATGCACTGTCCTGTCACCATTCGAGGAGGCCACGAGGATGGTGAGCAGTGACAGTGCATGCATCAGTGACACTGTCCCCCTTGTCCACCTGTTGGAGCACACGCTGCGTGGAATAATGGACAGGGCACTTGAGGCAGAACAGAGGCAGGAAGAGGAGGACTTCCTTAGCTCTCAAGGCCCCCTTTATCCAGACAGTGTTCCTGCGTGCCCGCCGATCACACAGGAAGAGGACGAGGAGGAAGAGGAGGAGGAGGAAGATTGTGTCAGTATGGAGGTGGAGCCTGGCACTCAGCATCAGCAGCAGTCTTTAAGGGATCAGTCCCAAGAAACACATGGACTTGTACGTGGCTGGGAGGAGGTGGCTGCGGACCATGTCGTTCTTAGTGACCCAGAGGACTCCGGACCGAATGCCTCAGCAAACCTACGCTGCATGGCCTCCCTGATCCTGCAAAGCCTGCGTAAGGATCCTCGTATTCGTGGTATCAAGGAGAAGGACCAATACTGGCTGGCAACCCTCCTTGATCCACGTTACAAGGGTAAGGTTGCGGACCTTATCTTGCCATCGCAGAGGGAGCAGAGGATGAAACATCTTCGGGAGGCCTTGCAGAAAGGTCTGTGCAACGCGTTCCCAGAGACTGGGAGGTTACAAACTCCTGTTTCTGGACAACGTGTTGCTGAGGCTTCGGTCAGTCAAAGAAGGAGCGGTGGAGAAGGTGGCCGTCTGACCGATGCGTTCAGACAATTTTTTGGTCCGCAGCCCCAAGGTATGATCGGTTCCAGCAACCATCGCCAGCGTCTGTTTTACATGGTGCAGGAATACCTAGGGGCAAGATCAGACTTGGACACCTTTCCCACCGAAAATCCTCTGGGTTACTGGGTCTTGAGGATGGATCACTGGCCAGAGCTTGCACAGTATGCAATTGAGCTACTGGCCTGTCCTGCATCCAGCGTTCTTTCGGAACGCACATTCAGTGCTGCTGGAGGCGTGGTAACCGATCACAGGGTGCGTCTGTCCACCGACTCGGTCGATCGGCTGACCTTCATAAAAATGAATGAGTCTTGGATCACCACCAGCTACCAAGCACCTGATGCTGATGTAACCGAATAATTTTTTTTGAAATCTCAGATCCCTTCAAAGACTGCCTATGCTGATGCTGAGTGACTATCCCTGAGTAATTATCCTCTTCCTCCTCAATCATCACGCTGATAGCTTGTTGCAGTGTTGTGGCACCAGCACCAGTGCCTAAGGCCCAATTTTTCTGCCCCTGTCTAACAGGGGCGTGTAATTACAATTTTTGATGCAATACTTTGCAGCAGGGCTCGTTCCTGCGTTCCAACTAGAGTGTCTGTGAGGGGTTGCAGTGTTGTGGCACCAGCACCAGTGCCTAAGGCCCAATTTTTCTGCCCCTGTCTAACAGGGGCGTGTAATTACAATTTTTGAAGCAATAATTTGCAGCAGGGCTCGTTCCTGCGTTCCAACTAGAGTGTCTGTGAGGGGTTGCAGTGTTGTGGCACCAGCACCAGTGCCTAAGGCCCAATTTTTCTGCCCCTGTCTAACAGGGGCGTGTAATTACAATTTTTGAAGCAATAATTTGCAGCAGGGCTCGTTCCTGCGTTCCAACTAGAGTGTCTGTGAGGGGTTGCAGTGTTGTGGCACCAGCACCAGTGCCTAAGGCCTAATTTTTCAGCTCCTGTTCAACAGGGGCATGTAATTACAATTCTTGATCTAATATTTCACAGCAGGGCCCTGTGAGGGCTTACAGTGTTGTGGCCACAGCAACACCTAAGGCCCAAATTTCTGCTGAGTATATAGGGCAGGACCCTACTTTCAAACATCTAACTTACAAACGACTCCTACTTGCAAACGGAAGGAGACAACAGGAAGTGAGATGAAATCTACCCCTAGGAAGGGAAATTCTCTCCTGTAAGAGTTAATATGGGAAAACAAGTTCTCCTTTCCACTGATGCTTTCCAATCCTTGTTCCACAAAAAAACCCAAATTTTCAAAAAACATTTTTCATTGGGACAAAAAAGTGAGGTGAAATCTTCTGAAGAGGAGGAAAGACAGCAAAACAAATGTCACAGGGGTGATAACCCTTCCCTATGTTTTCCAAAAAGCTTAGAAAAGATTTTTTGGCTGGAGCTAAACACGTTAAAAATGTTCAAAATTACAAACAGATTCTACTTAACAACAAACCTACAGTCCCTGTCTTGTTTGCACCGCCTGTATACTGCTGTTCAGAGTATATAGGGCCTGGTGGCCCCACACCTTTCCTTATTTTAATTTGGGTGCGGGGTTCCCCTTAATATCCATACAAGACCCAAAGGGACTGGTAATGGACTGGGGGGTACCCATGCCGTTTGTCTCACTGATTTTCATCCATATTGCCATGACCCGACATGACATTAAACCCGCAAGCAGTTTTAAATGAGATTTTTTCCTTTAAAAATGACATTTGGTGCAGGGACTGTTCTAAACATGGGAAACACGCGTCACTTTACAGGCATACTATAGACACCCCCCAGGTACGATATTTAAAGGAATATTTCACTTTTTTTTTTTTACTTTAAGCATCATTAAAATCACTGCTCCCGAAAAAACGGCCGTTTTTAAAAGTTTTTTTTGCATTGATACATGTCCCCTGGGGTAGGACCCGGGTCCCCAAACCCTTTTTAGGACAATACCATGCAAATTAGCCTTTAAAATGAGCACTTTTGATTTCGAACGTTCGAGTCCCATAGACGTCAATGGGGTTCTAACGTTCGTGCGAACTTTCGGTCCGTTCGCGGGTTCTGGTGCGAACCGAACCGGGGGGTGTTCGGCTCATCCCTAATACACTGTATTCAGTTTAGCTAGATCCGTTCCTGTTATCTTCTAGACTATTTACATTTAGTGCAGTGCGTCCTGCTCACAGTGTTCAGCTAGATCCATTCCTGTTATATTCCTACTGACAGGCAGGCTTGTCTTGTTACAGTATTTTGAAGAAAATTACTGGTGTTCTTTTGATCCTATTAGTACCACAGTCAGGCAGCTAGACTATTTACAGTTAGTGCAGTGCGTCCTGCTCACAGTGTTCTGCTAAACCTACAAGTTAGTGGGGTGCGTCCTGCTCACAGTGTTCAGCTAAACCTACAAGTTAGTGGGGTGCGTCCACCTCACAGTGTTCAGCTAAACCTACAAGCTAGTGGGGTGCGTCCTGCTCACAGTGTTCAGCTAGAGCCGTTCCTGTTATCTTCTTACTGACAGGCAGGCTTGTCTTGTTACAGTATTTTAAAGAAAATTGCTGGTGTTCTTTTGATCCTATTAGTACCACAGTCAGGCAGCTAGACTATTTACAGTTAGTGCAGTGCGTCCTGCTCACAGTGTTCTGCTAAACCTACAAGTTAGTGGGGTGCGCCCTGCTCACAGTGTTCAGCTAAACCTACAAGTTAGTGGGGTGCGTCCACCTCACAGTGTTCAGCTAAAGCTACCTGTAGAAGGTTGGTGGTGTTCTCATACTACAGGCAGGCAGTTGATTTTGCTAGCTGCAGTATCAGTACATATATATATATATATATATATATATATATATATATATATATATATATCCCAGCTTAGTGCAGCTACAGGCCATTAGTATGTCTGGAAGGCCAAGAAGGAGAGGCAGACAGTCACAAGCCAATAAGAGAGGGCAAGCAGGCTCTGTGTCTAGTGCTGGTCGTGGAGACGGTGCATCCTCATCAGCACGTGGCCATGGGACACGCTTGGCCTTTTTTTCGGCAGCTGGCCATGTTGAGCCGCAACATGCGGAAGACTTGGTCGAGTGGATGACCAAGCCATCCTCATCCTCCTCATCCTCTCTCACCCATGCCCAGGGTACTTTGTCTGGCAAAGCAGCGGCCTCTTCCCTTGGCTCAATGTCATCAGTGACTCCTTCCCTAGCCCCACCATGTCCTCCTGAGGAGTCCCTCGAACTGTTTGACCACAGTGTTGGGTACATGCTCCAGGAGGATGCCCAGCGTTTGGAAGGCTCTGATGATGATACTGAGCTCGATGAAGGCAGTAACACGAGCACGGACAGAGGGGGTGCCCAAGAAGGACAGCAATCTGGCAGTCATGCTCCCCCTGCTGCAGCATACTGCCAGGTTTGCTCCAGTGATGAGGAGGGAGGGGATGATGAGGTCACTGACTCAACGTGGGTGCCTGATAGGAGAGAGGAGGAGGAGGAGGAGGAGGAGGAGGCGGCACATCACCAACGAGGCAGGATGCCCTCCAGGGGCCAGCCTAAGGGCAGCACATTGACTGCATCACACCCCAAAGCTCCACATGTGCAGGGCTCTGCAGTCTCTGCGCGTTATTCAAAAAGTTCTTTGGTGTGGGCCTTTTTTGAGACGAGTGCATCAGATCGCACCGCTGCTATTTGCAACATATGTCTCAAGCGTATCTCGCGTGGCCAAAACATCTCCCGCTTGGGTACCACATGCTTGACCAGACATATGTTGACCTGCCATGCAGTTCGTTGGCAAGCGTATCTAAAAGACCCACACCAAAGAACAAAGAGGACCTCTGCTTGCTCCTCATCAGCTGAGATTTCCAACCCCACTAGACCTTCAGTCCTCTCTGAGACCTGCACTGAGAGGAATGAAGGTGTAGAATTAGGTGTGTCACAGCCACGTACTTGTGGGCAATCTGATTTTGGTACACCGACGTCAGATTGTACCAGGCAAATTTCCCTGCCCCAGCTGCTGCACCGCCGAAAGAAGTTTGCTCCCAGCCATCCACATGCCCAACGATTGAATGCTAGCTTGGCAAAATTGCTAGCACTTCAACTGCTGCCTTTTCAGTTGGTAGACTCTGCCCCCTTCCGTGAGTTTGTGGAAATGTGCGGTTCCTCAGTGGCAGGTACCCAAACGCCACTTTTTCTCACGGAAGGCAATTCCGGCTCTCTACCAGCATGTGGAAGGCAATGTCCATGCCTCGCTGGACAGGGCGGTCAGCGGTAAGGTGCATATTACCGCTGACTCATGGTCCAGCAGGCATGGACAGGGACGTTACCTAAGTTTCACGGCGCATTGGGTGACTCTGCTGGCAGCTGGGAAGGATGCAGGACAAGGTGCAGTAGTGTTGGAGGTTGTTCCGCCACCACGCCTCCAAAATGCTAATGATTGTGACACACCTCTCCTCCACCCCCTCCTCTTCTTCTTCCTCCATGGCCTCTTCCTCGGAACCAGCGGTGCTCCGTAGTCGTTCAAGGGGCTACGCAAGTACGCAGGCCAAAAGATGCCATGCGGTGCTTGAGCTGGTGTGCTTGGGGGACAGGAGCCACACTGGGGCAGAGGTTCTGTCAGCTCTGCAGGGGCAGGTTCAGAGGTGGTTGACGCCACGCCAACTTAAGGCAGGAATGGTGGTTTGCGACAATGGCACCAACCTCCTCTCTGCCCTCCGACAGGGACAAATGACCCATGTTCCCTGTTTGGCTCACGTCCTTAACTTGGTGGTGCAGCGGTTCTTGGGCAGGTACCCGGGCTTACAGGATGTCCTGAGGCAGGCCAGGAAAGTCTGTGTGCATTTCCGCCGGTCATATAATGCCAGTGTTCGGCTGACGGACCTCCAAAAGGAGTTTAACCTGCCCAAGAACCGCCTAATCTGTGACATGCCCACCAGGTGGAACTCAACGTTGGCCATGCTGCAGCGGCTGCACACGCAGCAGAGGGCCATCAATGAGTACCTGTGCGACTATGGCACCAGGACAGGGTCAGGGGAGCTTGGTTTTTTTTCCCCACGCCAGTGGGCCATGATCAGGGATGCATGCACTGTCCTGTCACCATTTGAGGAGGCCACGAGGATGGTGAGCAGTGACAGTGCATGCATCAGTGACACTGTCCCCCTTGTCCACCTGTTGGAGCACACGCTGCGTGGAATAATGGACAGGGCACTTGAGGCAAAACAGAGGCAGGAAGAGGAGGACTTCCTTAGCTCTCAAGGCCCCCTTTATCCAGACAGTGTTCCTGCGTGCCCGCCGATCACACAGGAAGAGGACGAGGAGGAAGAGGAGGAGGAGGAGGAGGAAGATTGTGTCAGTATGGAGGTGGAGCCTGGCACTCAGCATCAGCAGCAGTCTTTAAGGGATCAGTCCCAAGAAACACATGGACTTGTACGTGGCTGGGAGGAGGTGGCTGCGGACCATGTCGTCATTAGTGACCCAGAGGACTCCGGACCGAATGCCTCAGCAAACCTACGCTGCATGGCCTCCCTGATCCTGCAAAGTCTGCGTAAGGATCCTCGTATTCGTGGTATCAAGGAGAAGGACCAATACTGGCTGGCAACCCTCCTTGATCCACGTTACAAGGGTAAGGTTGCGGACCTTATCTTGCCATCGCAGAGGGAGCAGAGGATGAAACATCTTCGGGAGGCCTTGCAGAAAGGTCTGTGCAACGCGTTCCCAGAGACTGGGAGGTTACAAACTCCTGTTTCTGGACAACGTGTTGCTGAGGCTTCGGTCAGTCAAAGAAGGAGCGGTGGAGAAGGTGGCCGTCTGACTGATGCGTTCAGACAATTTTTTGGTCCGCAGCCCCAAGGTATGATCGGTTCCAGCAACCATCGCCAGCGTCTGTTTTACATGGTGCAGGAATACCTAGGGGCAAGATCAGACTTGGACACCTTTCCCACCGAAAATCCTCTGGGTTACTGGGTCTTGAGGATGGATCACTGGCCAGAGCTTGCACAGTATGCAATTGAGCTACTGGCCTGTCCTGCATCCAGCGTTCTTTCGGAACGCACATTCAGTGCTGCTGGAGGCGTGGTAACCGATCACAGGGTGCGTCTGTCCACTGACTCGGTCGATCGACTGACCTTCATAAAAATGAATGAGTCTTGGATCACCACCAGCTACCAAGCACCTGATGCTGATGTAACCGAATAATTTTTTTTGAAATCTCAGATCCCTTCAAAGACTGCCTATGCTGATGCTGAGTGACTATCCCTGAGTAATTATCCTCTTCCTCCTCAATCATCACGCTGATAGCTTGTAAGAACATTTTTGGTTCTGGGTGCCACCACCAGTGCCTAAGGCACAATTTTTCAGCCCCTGTTTAACAGGGGCGTGTAATTACGATTTTTGATGTAATACTTTGCAGCAGGGCTCGTTCCTGCATTCCAACTAGAGTGTCTGTGAGGGGTTGCAGTGTTGTGGCACCAGCACCAGTGCCTAAGGCCCAATTTTTCAGCCCTTGTTTAACAGGGGCGTGTAATTACAATTTTTGATGCAATACTTTGCAGCAGGGCTCGTTCCTGCATTCCAACTAGAGTGTCTGTGAGGGGTTGCAGTGTTGTGGCACCAGCACCAGTGCCTAAGGCCTAATTTTTCAGCTCCTGTTCAACAGGGGCATGTAATTACAATTCTTGATCTAATATTTCACAGCAGAGCCCTGTGAGGGCTTACAGTGTTGTGGCCACAGCAACACCTAAGGCCCAAATTTCTGCTGAGTATATAGGGCAGGACCCTACTTTCAAACAACTAACTTACAAACGACTCCTACTTGCAAACGGAAGGAGACAACAGGAAGTGAAATCTACCCCTAGGAAGGGAAATTCTCTCCTGTAAGAGTTAATATGGGAAAAACATTTCTCCTTTCCACTGATGCTTTCCAATCCATTGGGACAAAAAGTGAGGTGAAATCTTCTGAAGAGGAGGAAAGACAGCAAAACAAATGTCACAGGGGTGATAACCCTTCCCTATGTTTTCCAAAAAGCTTAAAAAAGATTTTTTGGCTGGAGCTAAACACGTTAAAAATGTACCCGTTCAAAATTACAAAGAGATTCTACTTAACAACAAACCTACAGCCTGTATACTGCTGTTCAGAGTATATAGGGCCTGGTGGCCCCACACCTTTCCTTATTTTAATTTGGGTGCGGGGTTCCCCTTAATATCCATACAAGACCCAAAGGGCCTGGTAATGGACTGGGGGGTACCCATGCCGTTTGTCTCACTGATTTTCATCCATATTGCCATGACCCGACATTACATTAAACCCTCAAGCAGTTTTAAATGAGATTTTTTCCTTTAAAAATGACATTTGGTGCAGGGACTGTTCTAAACACGGGAAACATGCGTCACTTTACAGGCATACTATAGGCACCCCTCAGGTACGATATTTAAAGGAATATTTCACTTTTTTTTTTTTTTACTTTAAGCATCATTAAAATCACTGCTCCCGAAAAAACGGCCGTTTTTAAAAGTTTTTTTTGCATTGATACATGTCCCCTGGGGTAGGACCCGGGTCCCCAAACCCTTTTTAGGACAATACCATGCAAATTAGCCTTTAAAATGAGCACTTTTGATTTCGAACGTTCGAGTCCCATAGACGTCAATGGGGTTCTAACGTTCGTGCGAACTTTCGGTCCGTTCGCAGGTTCTGGTGCGAACCGAACCGGGGGGTGTTCGGCTCATCCCTACTCCTTACTTATCAGCCCATCGGCCACCCATTGCACACTCTTAAAGTGGAACTTTACCCATGACAACTTGAGAAAAAAGAATGTTCTTTAGCAAGGAACATACACTGAGCAAAATTATAAACACAACACTTTTGTGTTTGCCCCTATTTATCATGAGCTGAACTCAAGATCTAGGACTTTTTCTATGTACACAAAAGGCCTGTAGTGCCCTCTTCTTTTAGGTAGGTGCTTTATAGTATTTTTCTGATAGTGTAGGATATAGAGATAGGCAAATTTAGCCAGGTTTGTGTTCTTTATTAGGCCTGGTTATTGATTCAGGGTTGGAAGTATCAGAATAGAGGGGGGTATGGCCGCCTACACTTGGACTCAGGGATACCTTCTCTGCTTGACAGTGGATTGTGCTGGAAAGAGAGGATGGGCTGAGACCTGAGTGGCAGGAAACCCATGTGAGAGGATTGACCAATGGTTAATTTAGATGGTCAAAGGGAGGTCTCTCATAAAAGGGGGGTCACATACTCTGAGAGGAGGTGCAGATTCAGTTCGGGATTCAGAGTCCACAAGTTAGGCCCAGAGGCCCAGGAGTTCAGAGATCCCGGAGCCCTGGAGCCGAAAGGAGAATCCAGGGAGTCCAAGAGCTTAGGCCCTGGAGAAGAAGTCAGCATGTAGTCGCTGAGGAACTACCGGACGTTCCCATGCGGGGATGTGCTGGTCGGAGCAGGAGGAAGTAGGAGCAAAGCGGAAGAAAAAGAACTGGGATATTGACTTTCTGTGAGTAGAACATGGACTGTTGATTGGGAGAGTGCAAAGGGAGTGCAAACCCAGAAGAGCTAAAGAAGGACTTCATACTGTGCATCTAAGGAACACAGTATCAAGCACTTTCAGGGACTGAGGGAAGTTTGACATACAAGTCATGGAAAGAGGCAGCGATGGGCTGTGGCTTTGAGTTCAACACCTGCAGGATATCTATCAGTCTGACAGAAAGAATTATTCAGAGTCTAGCTTATCTGTCTAACTTGGGAGTGCTGTATCACATAGAGACAAATGGAACCAAGAAAGGATCGCTAAAGAGACTTTAATAACAAAGCTACGGCTATGTATATCTACACCCAAGATGTAACAAAGGAGTCTGTTGGGGCATCTCATATACCTCACTGAATAGCCCCACAGATTTATATTCCCAAATAAAGAGACACTAATTCGGAACTTTGACTGTTTGGTGTCATGTGAATACATGGGGGGATCGGAAGCGGAGTGAACGGCAAAAGGTAATGAACAAAATCAGAAGCCCCCATGGGGGTACCGCTACAGGCCTATTTCTCTCAAATATTTGAAGAGTTTAGGCAGAGTTGCTCCTCACAAATTTACTTGCCAGGAGTAGTTATCCTGGTTGATTGATAGCGATCTATTGGTTTCTCCCTAAGTTTGGCCTTGCTGCACTTTTCTCTTCTACCACTAGGTGGCCGGTTACTTGGTGGTACTAGATATGAGAATGGCAACGCAAGGCCATGTAATGGGTATATGGGGTATCTCAACCAATGGGCAGGGGTTTTCTTGGATCCCTTGGCCTGCTGGGAGAACCTATATATTTGGGTGGAGTCAGGTGATCTATGTTCTGTGCCACCTGGATGGCTGTCTGGGTGGACGTGTGTTGTATTGCCCGGGCTGCTAGGCCAGAGATGGGACCTATCCTGGCACATCTGGTTGCTGGGCTGTCTGAGGGCCTATGCAGACGCAAGAGAGCAGTGTAGGGTTGGGATTGTGGCTTGCAGTCCAACCAGAAGTGACGATTCTGCCGGCCGGAGAACCTGACGTGGTCGGAGGTAGAAGGGAAGCTGTCGCCAGTAAGGGACCAGCCTTATTACTATCCACCTTTTGACCAGGGACCACTGTGAGTAGCTGAAGCAAGTACCGGAGCAGCATTCTCACCAACCAGGGATGGTGAAGAATCGGGAAACTTCAGTGAGAATCAAGCCAGGGACCCAGCCAGCGGAGGTGATGCTTGCAGAGCAGCCTTGTGTGTCGAGCCAGGGACCGAGCAGGCCAGTGGGGTGAAGCTTGAGAAGTATCTTGAGTAAGGATGAGCCGAACACCCCCCGGTTCGGTTCGCACCAGAACTTGCGAACAGACCAAAACTTCGCAAGAACATTAGAACCCCATTGAAGTCTATGGGCCTCGAACGTTCGAAATCAAAAGTGCTCATTTTAAAGGCTAATTGAGGACATGGTATTGTCCTAAAAAGGGTTTGGGGACCTGGGTCTTGCCCCAGGGGACATGAATCAATGCAAAAAAAAGTTTTAAAAACGGCTGTTTTTCTGGAGCAGTAATTTTAATAATGCTTAAAGTCAAACAATAAAAGTGTAATATTCCTTTAAATTTCGTACCTGGGGGGTGTCTATAGTATGCCTGTAAAGGGGCACATTTTTCCCATGTTTAGAACAGTCTGACAGCAAAATGACATTTCAAAGGAAAAAAGTCATTTAAAACTACTCGCGGCTATTAATGAATTGCCGGTCCGACAATATACATAAAAGTTAACTGATAAAAACGGCATGGGAATTCCCCACAGGGGAACCCCGAACCAAAATTTAAAAAAAAATGACGTGGGGGGTCCCCCTAAATTCAATACCAGGCCCTTCAGGTCTGATATGGATATTAAGGGGAACCCCGCGCCAAAATTAAAAAAAAAAATGATGTAGGGGTCCCCATCAAAATTCATACCAGACCCTTCAGGTCTGGTATGGATTTTAAGGGGAACCCCGCACCAAAATTAAAAAAAAATTGGTGTGGGGTCCCCCCAAAAATCCATACCAGACCCTTATCCGAGCACGCAACCTGGCAGGCCGCAGGAAAAGAGGGGGGGATGAGAGAGCGCCCCCCCTGAACCGTACCAGGCTACATGCCCTCAACATTGGGAGGGTGCTTTGGGGTCCCCCCTAAAGCACCTTGTCCCCATGTTGATGAGGACAAGGGCCTCATCCCCACAACCCTTGGCCGGTGGTTGTGGGGGTCTGCAGGTGGGGGGGCTTATCGGAATCTGGAAGCCCCCTTTAACAAGGGGACCCCCAGATCCCGGCCCTCCCCCCTGTGTGAAATGGTAAGGGGGTACAAAAGTCAGCCTACCATCTCACAAAAAAACTGTCAAAAATGTTATAAACGACAAGAGACAGTTTTTGACAATTCCTTTATTAAATGCTTCTTCTTTCCATCTTCTTTCTTCTAACTTCTTTCTTCCTTCATCCTTCGGTTTCTTCCTCCATCTTCTTCTTCTTCTGGTTCTTCCTCCGGTGTTCTCGTCCAGCATCTTCCTCCGCGGCGTCTCCATCTCTTTATCTTCTTTTCTTCATCTTCTTCTCCAGGCCGCTCCGCATCCATGATGGCACAGAGGGAGGCTCCCGCTGTGTGACGCTTCTCCTTTTCTGACGGTTCTTAAATAACGGAGGGCGGGGCCACCCGGTGACCCCGCCCCCCTCTGACACACGGGGACTTCCCTGTGGCATTCCCCGTGACGTCAGAGGGGGGCGGGGTCACCCGCCCTCCGTTATTTAAGAACCGTCAGAAGAGGAGAAGCGCCACACAGCGGGAGCCTCCCATCCAATCGTGGATGCGGAGCGGCCCAAGAAAAGAAGATGAAGAGAAGAAGGCGCCGCTGAGGAAGATGCCGGACGAGAACACCGGAGGAAGAACCAGAAGAACCAGAAGAAGAAGAAGATGGAGGAAGAAACTGAAGGAAGATAGAAGAAAGAAGAAGCATTTAAATAAAGGAGTTGTCAAAAACTGTCTCTTGTCATTTTTAACATTTTTGACACTTTTTTGTGAAATGGTGGGGGCACTTTTGTACCCCCTTACCATTTCACACAGGGGGGAGGGCCGGGATCTGGGGGTCCCCTTGTTAAAGGGGGCTTCCAGATTCCGATAAGCTCCCCGCCCGCAGATCTCCACAACCACCGGGCAAGGGTTGTGGGGATGAGGCCCTTGTCCCCATCAACATGGGGACAAGGTGTTTTGGGGGCTACCCCAAAGCACCCTCCCAATGTTGAGGGCATGTGGCCTGGTAAGGTTCAGGAGGGGGGGTGCTCTCTCGTCCCCCCTCTTTTCCTGCGGCCTGCCAGATTGCGTGCTCGGATAAGGGTCTGGTATGGATTTTTTGGGGGGGCGCCACGCCAATTTTTTTTTTTAATTTTGGTGTGGGGTTCCCCTTAATATCTGAACCACACCTGAAGGGCCTGGTATTAAATTTAGGGGGACCCCTCACGTCATTTTTTTTTTAAATTTTGGTTCGGGGTTCCCCTGTGGGGAATTCCCATGCTGTTTTTATCAATGAACTTTTATGTGTATTGTCGGACCGGCAATTCATTATAGCCGCGAGTAGTTTTAAATGACTTTTTTCCTTTGAAATGTCATTTTGCTGTCAGACTGTTCTAAACACGGGAAACACGCGCCCCTTTACAGGCATACTATAGACACCCCCCAGCTACGAAATTTAAAGGGATATTACACTTTTATTGCTTGACTTTAAGCATTAAGCTCCCGAAAAAACGTCCGTTCTTAAAACTTTTTTTTGCATTGATCCATGTCCCCTGGGGCAGGACCCGGGTTCCCAAACACTTTTTATGACAATACCATGCATATAAGCCTTTAAAATTAGCACTTTTGATTTCTCCCATAGACTTTTAAAGGGTGTTTTGCGGCATTCGAATTTGCCGCAAACACCCAGAATTGTTCGCTGTTCAGCGAATTGGCGAACAGCCGATGTTCGACTCGAACTCGAAGCTCATTCCTAATCTTGAGTACCAAGTAGGGACCCAGCAGAGAAGCAGGGGTGATCCTTGAAGAAGATACTACCGTGAAGATTGGAGGAGCTCAGGGGTATCAGTGGCAGTGAATCAGAGGGTCTAGTGAGAGACTGGAACCTCGGTGAGCTGAAGAACTACAAGGAGGGATTGGAGTGAAATAGAAAGGAACTGTTACGTTTGTGTTAGGATCTGTAAAGATTGTTGCCATAGGAGACAGCATTCCTGCACATGCAGATGTGGTGTTTTGCTGGGTGCCTTTCCCTGCACGGCTGTCCTCCTATTGAATCTCAGAGTCTGCCAATTGATCTTGCAAGTACCTAAGGGTGTTCTGGCCCTAACTCTTTTTCCCCCAAAAAAGATTGTTAAGAGAAATAAACTTTCTTTTGCATTCAAGAAGTGTCTGGCACCCAATGACTTTAGCTACTCTGCACCCACCATGCTTCACAACCCACCATATACAGAAGGATATCAGCTATCTCTGGCCCTGGAGGTTCTCAATAAACCGAAGGAGGCCTGGGACCTTGCTACATATTGTTCACAAATCTGTCTAAATCTGTGTAGTGAGCACTTCTCATTTGCCGAGATAATCCATCCACCTCACAGGTGTGGCATATCAAGATGCTGATTAGACAGCATGATTATTGCTCAGGTGTGCCTTAGGCTGGCCACAATAAAAGGCCACTCTAAAATGTGCAGTTTTACTATATTGGGGGGTCCAAAAACCAGTCAGTATCTGGTGTGACCACCATTTGCCTCACGCAGTGCAGCACATCTCCTTCACCTATATTAACTCTATAGTTAATCAGGTTGTTGATTGTGGCCTGTGGAATGTTGGTCCATTCCTCTTCAATGGCTGTGCAAAGTTTTTTAATATTGGCAGGAACTGGAACCCGCTGTCATATACGCTGATCCAGAGCATCCCAAACATTCTCAATGGGTGACATGGCATGACAATGGGTGAGTATTGTACCCCTACCCATTCACCTAAAAAAAAATAAGTGTCAAAAACAAAACGCAGTACACAGGTTTTTAAAGTAATTTATTAGGGCAGCTCCGGATCTTCTCCCCTCTCCGGCTCTTCTGCCTCCTCCGCTGATGTCTTCTGCCTCTGCCGGTTCTTCTCCCTCTCCTGGTCTTCTCTGCTCTCTGCTGATGTCTTCTAGCCCTCTCCAGTTCTTCTCCCCCTGTCCGCTGTCTTCTGCCTTTGCTGGGTCTTCTCTGCTGTCTTCTTGCTCTTTTGCCAGGTCTTCGCCGTCTTCTTGCTCTTTTGCCAGGTCTTCTCCGCTGTCTTCTCGCTCTTTTGCCAGGTCTTCTTCGTCGTCTTCTCGCTCTTTTGCCGGGTCTTCTCCGCTGTCTTCTCACTCTTTTGCCAGGTCTTCTCCGCCGTCTTCTCGCTATTTTGCCGGGTCTTCTCTGCCGTCTTCTCGCTCTTTTGCCAGGTCTTTTCCCTGCCGTCTTCTCGCTCTTTTGCTGGGTCTTCTCTGCTGTCTTCTCGCTCTTTTGCCAGGTCTTCTCCACTGTCTTCTCGCTCTTTTGCCAGGTCTTCTCCGCTGTCTTCTCATTCTTTTGCCAGGTCTTCTCCGCCGTCTTCTCGCTCTTTTGCCGGGTCTTCTCTGCCGTCTTCTTGCTCTTTTGCCAGGTCTTCTCTGCCATCTTCTCGCTCTTTTGCTGGGTCTTCTCTGCTGTCTTCTCGCTCTTTTGCCAGGTCTTCTCCACTGTCTTCTCGCTTTTTTGCAAGGTCTTCTCCGCTGTCTTCTCACTCTTTTGCCAGGTCTTCTCCGCTGTCTTCTCGCTCTTTTGCTGGGTCTTCTCCGCTGTCTTCTCACTCTTTTGCCAGGTCTTCTCCGCTGTCTTCTCGCTCTTTTGCTGGGTCTTCTCCGCTGTCTTCTCACTCTTTTGCCAGGTCTTCTCCGCCAGCTTCTCGCTCTTTTGCTGGGTCTTCTCCGCCGCTTTCTTGCTCTTTTGCCGGGTCTTCTCCGCCGGCTTCTCGCTCTTTTGCCGGGTCTTCTCCTCTGTCTTCTCTCTCTTTTGCCGGGCCTTCTCCGCTGTCTTCTCGCTCTTTTGTCAGGTCTTCTCCGCTGTCTTCTCGCTCTTTTGCCAGGTCTTCTGCATGTTAAATGTTATGCAGTAAACATTAAAGAGGAAGTAAAGTTTTCCTTTGTAATTGTACCTACAGGTAAGCCTATAATAAGGCTTACCTGCAGATACTGTAAATATCTCGTAAACTTGCACTGTTTAGGAGATATTTACTATATACGTCAACGTCATCGGCGTTCGCTCGTGACATCATTGCGGCTCTGGTTAATCACAGAGCCGGAGCTGGCCAACCCAGAAAAAACCCCAGGGAAGATGTCAGCCATCTCAGCAGTGTGTGGGCCCTGCTGCGGGGACTTGGTTCTTAAGTATGTCATAATGAACTAGTATGCGATTTGTCTTACTTTTTTTTGTTTTTTTTTTTCTTAATAGCGTTTACAACCTCTTTAGGAGAAGACATGATGGTATATTTGATCAGTTTTGATAACCAGGGACAAAAACTTGGAAATAAAAAAGACTATCTATGGGTCATCAGCACTGTTTGCCTACCACAGTTTGTCTGTTGTGGATTTCTATTTGTAACATGTTGTACTCTTTTTCAGTCACAAGGGGGCAACAAAACACCTCTTCTAATTTTGTTTCATGGAATACCGGCTGTAATAATAAAATGAGATTATTCAATAAATGTGATTATTTTCTGGTGTAGCTTTTAGCTTGGAATAGGTTTTACTTCTTATTGTGGTGATGTCAGATAGGAATTTTAAAGCTTCTTTCCGAAATATTTAAACTGAAATGTTCGATTTTATTTCCAGATGAAGAAAATTGAGTACTGTCCGTGATACTTTTTTTTTAATTTGCACTAACACATAATTTTTCATGGACGAGCGTTTGGGGTGTGTCCCCTTCTTCAAGGTCCAAGCAGTACTGAAAAATTATATGTTAGTGCAAATAGAAAAAAGTATCACAGACGGTACTCAATTTTCTCTGTCACAATTGCACTAATACGGCTACAATCACCTCAAGTATTTCCAGATAATAAATCATTTTACACGTGAGTAGCGTGTCCATTCAAAGTAAACCAGGGCTGTCCTCCATAGTTACAAGTTTGTTTTAATGCTTTAATTGCCCCCTCCTCCTTAGAAACACATACATAACTTTGTCTTCAGGGCCGGGTCTGCTGAGTGTGTTGAGCAAGAAAACAGGTTTTTTAATACTAGTGTCTATCCCTCCAACTCCCCCCCCCTGGTGTTTGTTTAAAACATACCCCCTATACATTCCACCTTTCCTGCAGTCATCAAGCTCAACACTTCTCATTCTTTTTTCAGTCACAGCGCATTTTAAGAATATGGAAAATCTTGAGGCACCCCCAGTCTACAATGTACAAAATGTAAATGTTAAGCCTTCGTACACACGATCGGATTGTTGGCCAACAAAACCGTGGACTTTTGTCCGAAGAGCGTTGGCCCAAACTTGTCTTGCATACACACGGCAAGAAATTGTCGGACAACAAACACGGTCGTAGTGACGTACTATGTTGTTTTTCAGCTCTTTAGCGCCACCCTTTGGGCTTCTTCTGCTAATTTCGTGTTAGTAGAAGTTTGGTGAGTGTTGATTTGCACTTTTCATTTTGCGCTTTTGAGTTCGTTTCTGAATGTCCGTTCGCCAACCAGACATGTTGCGGAAGCGGAGGAGATAACGTGTTATTTATTATTGGCCTTGGAGTTATTGCTTTGACATTATTTTTTTGGGTTGAATAATAATGATTTGATTTGGTATATTTTCTATATTTTTGGATGCATAGAATGCAATTTTGGTTAAGTTCTATTGGTAGATAACATGACTAATTTTATTTGTTTTCTTTTTTTAATGCACAATAAAATAATTGTGTAGAATAATACTTGGCCGTGTGTTTTACTTCAAATGACAGTTTGGGAGTCGGCAGTTACATTTTAATAAAATACAATGTAATAAATACAATTGTTAATTGACAAGGGACACCAACATAGTTGTATCTTTTATTTTAAAAACTACAAGATAATGATGTTGTGGTAACTTGCACAAATTAAAAAAAAAAAAAAAAAACATAATAATATTATTCTTGATATCACTAGACAAAAAAAAGTCTTTGAAAATTCGTTTGCAATAACTCCATCAGTATCACCAGCAAAGCAGCTTCATTATTATCCCATTAAAGAAGAAGAGAATTGTGCGCTGCATTTCCAGATTTCATAATTTGCCGCGTCACGAATGTTAATTCTCCATTACGAACGCAAGTTTACAAGACTGACCGCTTCCGAGCATGCGTGTTTGTATTTTAGAATTTTGTCCGACGGACTTGTGTACACACGCTCGGAAAATCCGACAACAGACATTTGTCTGCGGAAAATTTTAAAACCTGCCATCCAACATTTGACTGCGGAAAATCCGACAACAATTGTCCGATGGAGAGTACACGCGGTCGGATTTTCCGCCAACAGCCTTTCATCCAACATTTCCCGTCGGTAAGTCCGGTCGTGTGTACGCGACTTTACTTGTCATTGGGAAACCTGCGTCCGGGACGATGCACACAACCTCCTTGATTCAGTCTAGGTTCACATCTATGCGGCTGCGCTCAATGTGTTTTTCAGGCACGTTTTTCATTGCATTTAACGTTTTTAATCCAGCGTTTTTTTATGTGTTTTTGCATGCAGTTTTCATACATTTTGCGTTTTACTTTTTTTTTCTCTTTAAACGCACTGTAAAACACACTGTATATAGCTGATTGCTAAGGAGGGGGCTGGGAAGCCGGCCGCCACGTCCTTAGCAATCGATGAGTCATCAGCTGTCAGCGGGGTTGCCTGCTGAATGCTGAATGTTTAAAAAAAAAATGGTGAAAAAAACGGCGTGGGATTCCCCCTCCATGGTCCATACCAGGCCTTTCAGGTCTAGCATGGATTCGGAGGAGATCCCACGCCAAAATGTAAAAAAAAAAAAAATGGAGTGGGGTCCCCCCCAAAATCCATACCAGACCCTTATCCGAGCATGCCGCCCAGGAGGTCAGGAAAGGGAGGGGATGAGCGAGCGACCCCCCCGCCCTCCTGAACCATACCAAGCCACTTGCCCTTAACAAGGGGGGGTGCTTTTGTACCGGATACCCATTTACACAGGGGGGGCCGGGATCTGGGGGCCCCCCTTCTTAAAGACCCCAACAACCACCAGCTAGGGTTGTCGGGAAGAGGCCCTTGTCCTCATCAACATGGGGGCAAGGTGCTTTGGGGTGGGGGGGCGCCATGTTGAGGACATGCGCTCGCTTGTCCCCTCCCTTTGCCGACCCGCCAGGCGACATGCTCGGATTAGGGTCTGGTATGGATTTTGAGGGGGGGACTCAACGCCTTTTTTTTGCGAATTTTTTTGCCAGCAAATTTTTTTTTTTAAATTTTACTTTCAGCGGGAAACCCTCTTGACAGCTGATGACTCATCGGTTGCTAAGGACGCGGCGGCCGGTTTCCTGGACCCCTCCTTAGCAACCAGCTAAATCAAGTGTGTTTTACAGTGCGTTTAAAGAGAAAAAAAACAAAACGTAAAGTGCAAAATGCATGAAAACTGAATGCAAAAACGCAAAATGCACTGCAAAACGTGCCTTAAAAACGCATCAAGCGCAGCTGCATAGACGTGAACCTAGACTTGAATGGACTGTAATGCGTTTCTGCAAACTGCAAAACGCACTAAAAAACACATAGGTGTGAATGTAGGGTAAATTAACTTTACATCAGAGCAGTGTTGCCAGCCCCCCAAAGTGCAATTTACTGACAGGATGCCAAAATTTACAAACAGCACCAATTTTTTTTTGCTGGCTACATTCATTACATTTACTGACAGAGACAATTTTTTTACTGACACTGCAAATGTACCTAAAATGTCAGTTTTCAGTGCTGAACAGTGCAAATAACTATTTTTACACTATAAACATGTAGCTAGTGCTATTAGTAATGTGTTTAAGTTAAACAAAAGTCAAAAAACATATTTCTCTAATTACATGAAGGTCAGATTAATATAACCCCGGCAGCACAGAGTTCTCCCTTACATCAGAGTGTGCGGGATTCCCCCTTACAGTGCAAGGGGATTCTGACATAAAGGGGAATTCTGCAGATCATGATCTAAGGGGGAACTCTGATGTAAGGGGGGGGCTCTGGTCACCAGAGACCACCTTTTATCAGAGTCCACTGCATTCCCCTTTACATCAGAGTTCCCACCTACATTAGGGTCTGCAGCATTGCCTTTTACATCAAAGATCCCCTTTACATCAGGGTCTGCAGAATTCCCTCTTGCACTGTAAGGGGGGATCCTGCAGACTGATGTAAAGGGGAACACCTGGAAATCTGATGTGGGGGGCACTCTGGTGACCAGAGACCACCTTCCGCAGAGTGAATACACTAACCTAAGGGGGGGGGGTTACTGATATAACGGGGAAAATTTATATCAGTGCCCCCTTACATTATTGTATTCAGTCCCCCCCTTTACACCAGTGACCCCCCCCCTCAGACTGGCCTGGCGGCGCAGTCACTGACCTCTTCTCAGGTGCACCGGGCAGGGCTCAGTCTGGCGGCTCCCAGTCGGTGGCTCTGGTTTTATCCTATAGTCTCCTCTCCACAGTCCACTCCACACACATCAGACTCCTCCCGTGATCCCCATCCCGGTGGTGCTCTAAATTTCAATGCCTCTCCAGGCTCCCCCTCAGGGACAGCAGATATGATACAAGACAGGAGATGGTTACAAGCTGCAGACATGGTACAGAGGTGGTCAGAGGATGTGGACATGGTACAGAGGTGGTCAGAGGATGCGGACATGGTACAGAGGTGGTCAGAGGATGCGGACATGGTACAGAGGTGGTCAGAGGATGCGGACATGGTACAGAGGTGGTTAGAGGATGCGGACATGGTACAGAGGTGGTTAGAGGATGCGGACATGGTACAGAGGTGGTCAGAGGATGCGGACATGGTACAGAGGTGGTCAGAGGATGCGGACATGGTACAGAGGTGGTCAGAGGATGCGGACATGGTACAGAGGTGGTCAGAGGATGCGGACATGGTACAGAGGTGGTCAGAGGATGCGGACATGGTACAGAGGTGGTCAGAGGATGTGGACATGGTACAGAGGTGGTCAGAGGATGCGGACATGGTACAGAGGTGGTCAGAGGATGCGGACATGGTACAGAGGTGGTCAGAGGATGTGGACATGGTACAGAGGTGGTCAGAGGATGCGGACATGGTACAGAGGTGGTCAGAGGATGCGGACATGATACAGACACAGACACAGAGGTGGTCAAAGGATGTGGAGATGGTACAGAGGTGGTCAGAGGATGTGGACATGGTACAGAGGTGGTCAGAGGATGCGGACATGGTACAGAGGTGGTCAGAGGATGTGGACATGGTACAGAGGTAGTCAGAAGATGCGCACATGATACAGAAGAGGTGGTCAGAGGATGCGCACATGATACAGAGGTGGTCAGGGGATGCGCACATGAAACAGAGGTGGTCAGAGGATGCAGACAGGATACAGAAGAGGTGGTCAAAGGATGTGGACATGGTACAGAGGTGGTCAGAGGATGCGGATAGGATACAGAAGGGGTGGTCAGAGGACACAGACACGGTACAGAGGTGGTCAGAGGATGCGCACATGACACAGAGGTGGTCAGAGGATGCGCACATGATACATAGGTGGTCAGAGGATGCAGACATGATACAGAGCTGGTCAGAGGATGCAGACAGGATACAGAAGAGGTGGTCAGAGGATGTGGACATGGTACAGAGGTGGTCAGAGAATGTGGAGATGGTACAGAGGTGGTCAGAGAATGTGGAGATGGTACAGAGGTGGTCAGAGGATGCGCACATGATACGGGTGGTCAGAGGATGCGGACATGATATAGAGGTGGTCAGAGAATGTGGACATGGTACAGAGGTGGTCAGAGGATGTGGACATGGTACAGAGGTGGTCAGAGGATGCGGACATGACACAGAGGTGGTCAAAGCATGTGGCAATAGTACAGAGGTGGTCAGGGGATGCAGATAGGATACAGAAGATGTGTTCAGAGGATGCAGACATGATATAGAGGTGGTCAGACGAGGCGCACATGATACAGAGGTGGTTAGAGAATGTGGACATGGTACAGAGGTGGTCAATGGATGCGGACATGATACATAGGTGGTCATAGGATGTGGCAATGGTACAGAGGTGGTCAGAGGATGCAGAGTTGATACAGAAGAGGTGGTCAGAGGATGAGCACATGATACAGAGGTGGTCAGAGGATGCGCACATGATACAGAGGTGGTCAGAGGATTCAGACTGGATACAGAAGAGGTGGTCAGAGGATGCGGATAGGATACAGAAGGGGTGGTCAGAGGACACAGACACGGTACAGAGGTGGTCAGAGGATATGGACATGATACAGAGGTGGTCAGAGGATGCGACTTGATACAGAGGTGGTCAGAGGATGTGGACATGATACAGAGGTGGTCAGAGGATGCGGATAGGATACAGAAGGGGTGGTCAGAGGACAAAGACACGTTACAGAGGTGGTCAGAGAATGTGGACATGGTAAAGAGGTGGTCAGAGGATGCGACTTGATACAGACGTGGTCAGAGAATGTGGACATGGTACAGAGGTGGTCAGAAAATGCAGACAGGATACAGAAGAGGTGGTCAGAGGATGTGGACATGGTACAGAGGTGGTCAGAGGATGCGCACATGATACAGAGGTGGTCAGAGGATGCAACTTCATACAGAGGTGGTCAGAGGATGCAGACAGGATACAGAAGAGGTGGTCAGAGGACGTGGAGAAGGTAGAGAGGTGGTCAGAGGATGTGAACATGGTGCAGAGGAGAAGGTCAGAGGATGTGGACATGGTACAGAGGTGGTCAGAGAATGCGCACATGATACAGAGATGGTCAGAGAATGCAGATAGGATACGGAAGATGTGTTCAAAGGATGCGCACATGATACAGAGGTGGTCAGAGGATTCAGACTGGATACAGAAGAGGTGGTCAGAGGATGTGGACATGGTACAGAGGTGGTCAGAGGATGTGAACATGATACAGAGGTGGTCAGAGGATGCGGATAGGATACAGAAGGGGTGGTCAGAGGACACAGACACGGTACAGAGGTGGTCAGAGGATATGGACATGATACAGAGGTGGTCAGAGGATGCGACTTGATACAGAGGTGGTCAGAGGATGTGGAGATGGTACAGAGGTGGTCAGAGGATGCGGATAGGATACAGAAGGGGTGGTCAGAGGACACAGACACGGTACAGAGGTGGTCAGAGAATGTGGACATGGTAAAGAGGTGGTCAGAGGATGCGACTTGATACAGAGGTGGTCAGAGAATGTGGACATGGTACAGAGGTGGAAAGGGGATGTGGACATGGTACAGAGGTGGTCAGAAGATGCAGACAGGATACAGAAGAGGTGGTCAGAGGATGTGGACATGATATAGAGGTGGTCAGAGGATGTGGACATGGTACAGAGGTGGTCAGAGGATGTGAACATGATACAGAGGTGGTCAGAGGATGCGGATAGGATACAGAAGGGGTGGTCAGAGGACACAGACACGGTATAGAGGTGGTCAGAGAATGTGGACATGATACAGAGGTGGTCAGAGGATATGGACATGATACAGAGGTGGTCAGAGGATGCGACTTGATACAGAGGTGGTCAGAGGATGTGGAGATGGTACAGAGGTGGTCAGAGGATGCGCACATGATACAGAGGTGGTCAGAGGATGCGGATAGGATACAGAAGGGGTGGTCAGAGGACACAGACACGGTACAGAGGTGGTCAGAGAATGTGGACATGGTACAGAGGTGGTCAGAGGATGCGGACATGATACAGAGATGGTCAGAGGATGCGCACATGATACATAGGTGGTCAGAGGATGCAGACAGGATACAGAAGAGGTGGTCAGAGGACGTGGAGAAGGTAGAGAGATGGTCAGAGGATGTGAACATGGTGCAGAGAAGGTCAGAGGATGCGGATATGATACAGAGGTGGTCAGAGGATGTGGACATGGTACAGAGGTGGTCAGAGAATGCGCACATGATACAGAGGTGGTCAGAGGATGCGCACATGATATAGAGGTGGTCAGAAAATGCTGATAGGATACGGAAGATGTGTTCAAAGGATGTGGACATGGTACAGAGGTGGACAGGGGATGCGGACATGATACAGAGGTGGACAGGGGATGCGCACATGATACAGAGGTGGTCAGAGGATGCAGATAGGATACAGAAGATGTGTTCAGAGGATATAGACATGGTACAGAGGTGGTCAGAGGATGTGGACATGATATAGAGGTGGTCAGAGGATGCGGACATGATACAGACGTGGTCAGAGGATGTGGACATGGTACAGAGGTGGTCAGAGGATGCGGACATGATACAGAGGTGGTCAGAAGATGTGGACATGATACAGAGGTGATCAGAGGATGCGGATATGATACAGAGATGGTCAGAGGATGCGGATATGATACAGAGGTGGTCAGAGGATGCGGATATGATACAGAAGTGGTCAGAGGATGCGGATATGATACAGAGGTGATCAGAGGATGCGGATATGATACAGAGGTGGTCAGAGGATGCGGACATGATACAGAGGTGGTCAGAGGATGCGGATATGATACAGAGGTGGTCAGAGGATGCGGACATGATACAGAGGTGGTCAGAGGATGCAGATATGATACAGAGGTGGTCAGAGGATGCGGATATGATACAGAGGTGGTCAGAGGATGCGGATATGATACAGAGGTGGTCAGAGGATGCGGACATGATACAGAGGTGGTCAGAGGATGCGGATATGATACAGAGGTGGTCAGAGGATGCGGATATGATACAGAGGTGATCAGAGGATGCGGATATGATACAGAGGTGGTCAGAGGATGCGGATATGATACAGAGGTGGTCAGAGGATGCGGACATGATACAGAGGTGGTCAGAGGATGCAGATATGATACAGAGGTGTCAGAGGATGCGGACATGATACAGAGGTGGTCAGAGGATGCAGACAGGATACAGAAGAGGTGGTCAGAGGATGTGGACATGGTACAGAGGTGGTCAGAAGATGTGGCAATGGTACAGATGTGGTCAGAGGATGTGGCAATGGTACATAGGTGGTCAGAGGATTGTGAACATGATACAGAAGTGGTCAGAGGATGCAGATAGGATACAGAAGAGGTGTTCAGAGGACACAGATATTGATATAGAGGTGGTCAGATAATGTGGACATGGTACAGAGGTGGTCAGAAGAGGCGCACATGAAACAGAGGTGGTCAGAGGATGCGCACATGATACAGGAGATAGGAAGACAGATTGTGAACATCTCACCACTGCCATTCTTGCCTGATAACTGCTGCCTGTGGGCATCACAATAGATGGCAGCCAGCCAAGCAATGGATTGATGGATGCAGGCCAGGGGTCCAGTAATGGGAGTCTCCAGAGTCCACTCCAGCAGCCAAGGATGGATGGTGCAGGCAGGACACAGTGCTGTGGTGGTGGTGGGAATCCCTGACTCCAAACAAGCTCTCGGTCTCCAATGATGAAGTGCCGAGACGTGCTGTCCATTCAAAAATGACACCTGGGGGCGCCATTACTTCACATACTCACTGCGCATGTGCCCAACCAAAAAAGGCCGAGTGTGTACGAGGCCAGCGGGGCTTCAAAATGGCGCAGCCATAATTCTTACAGGCACTGCTGTCCGTAACGGGACTTTACGGGCTGAAATTTACAGGCTGCCTTTAAATCTACAGGCGGTTGGCAACACTGCATTGGAGTCCCCTATCTCATCAGAAGCCCCCTTCACATCAGAGGTCTCCCATCATGTCAGAAGTTTCCTCCATCACATTAGAGCTCCCCCTCCTCGTCCCCAGAATGTTACTTACCAATGGGGAACCTGAGCCTGGGACAATGCACACAACCATGATGAAATTAACTTCACATCAGAGGTCCCCCATCACATCAGAGTTCCCCATCACATCAGAGGTCCCCTGAAATCCAATTCCGTTTCCTACTGGCACAAAACTCCGGGATAAAATGAATAGTGGGGGATTTACTAAAACTGGAGCACACAGAATCCAGTACAGCTGTGCATCCTAACCAATCAGCTTCTAGATTTTATTGGCAAAGTTTAATTGAACAAGCTAAATTTAGAAGCTGATTGGCTACCATGCACAATTATAATGAATCTCACCCATATTGTCTGAATCCATCGGTCATGTGTAATTCTTCTGGAATCTCGGTGTGCTTTGTGTATTTCCTCCAGATCTGTGCAGTAATCCAGTGTGAGACTTCCTGTAATAAAGACCAATCACTGCTGATCTCTCTACTTGTGCAGGGGGACTGGTCTTGTGTCCGCCCCCTTCTGCAGTTTTTTTGTAGTAGGTGGAGCCTTCTGGGCCCCTCCCACACCGCTGTTCTCTGCACAGGCTTTATACAGCACAGTGATGATGTCACAGCTACTTTTACAAGATAATATCTGGGTATGCACAGGCATTCTGAACACACTAGACATGTGCAATTTGTTTTGTTCCAAATTCGTTTATCTACGAAATTCAACAAATTCGTTAATTATGCCCCGTACACACGGTCAGATTTTCCGATAGAAAATGTTGGATGGGAGCTTTTTGTCGGAATTTCCGACTGTGTGTAGGCTCCATCGGACATTTTCCAGCGGAATTTCCGACACACAAAATTTGAGATCTGGATCTTAAATTTTCCGACAACAAAATCCGGTCTCGTAATTTCCGATCGTGTGTACACAATTCCAACGCACAAAATTCCACGAATGCTTGGAATCAAGCAGGAGAGCCGCACTGGCCATAGAACTTTATTTTCTCAGCTCGCTGTACGTCTTGTACGTCACCGCGTTCTTGACGTTCGGAATTTTCGACAAGATTTGTGTGACCGTGTGTATGCAAGACAAGTTTGAGCCAACATCCGTCAGAAAAAATCCATGGATTTTGTTGTCGGAATGTCCGATCGTGTGTACGGGGCATTAGGATTAACAAAAACCCGTTTAGCGAATTTTTCAGAAAATTCGTAAGTTCGTAAACCCGATAATTTGAAAATCCAAAATAACTAACTAATAATAATAACTATTACTAACTATTAAATTATAGGTTTGGAACGAAAGCCGCATCTATGAATGAAACGTAACAAATGAATAATAATATATAAAATTAATAATAAATACACTTTTATTATTATTATTATTATTTATTACTATTAATTTGTTACGTTCCATTCGTTTAGATGCGCCATTCCTTATTTCAGATCATTCGTAACTTTGTTTAAGTTCGTAATTGTTACTTTCACAAACAGCCAAATTTGAAAGGAAATTCCAATACCTATAATTTAGTAGTTATTATTAGTTAGTTATTATTTCAGATTTTCTAACTTTCGTTCTTTCGAATTTTCAAATTTAATATTTTTTAATTATTGGATTTCTGAATCTCCAAATTTTAAAATTTCCGAAACTTCGATCATAACAAATGACCCGAAAAAAACAAAAAAAAAACGAATGAAATGAAAATGAACACGAACAGATTTTTCGGCAGTGCACATGTCTAGAACACACAATGTGGGGTTTGTATTCTTTGTGACTATTGAATAATGAATGAAAAGAACAAGATTCCTCAGAAAGTGGGACTTTGAATGGACGCAATGGATGCTGAACTTGTAAATTCCAAAAGCCAATATAAGGGAATTGTAGTGGTAAAAAAAAGCACTTGTGGGTTTAACCAATTTTTTATTTTTTTTTGTACAATTCTCCTTTAACGGGGCGTGGCAAGGGGTGTGTCCTTTGCCTGCATACTTTTGCTGATAGGTGTCCCTCATTCCCATCTCAAATAGTTGGGAGGTATGTAAGTGTCACACGTATTTGTGTCACCAACTGTTGTTGGTGGGGGAGGGAAATGTAGCAACCTCTGTACTTGTAGAATCGCTGATGTATGAACATTTCTTATCAGCTGATAAAGTCACCAAAAAGTGTCTGAACTGCAACATGTGACTCCACCAAGACATCGCTGACCATCTCCAGAGAAAAAAACAGGAGTTTGCCTCATTTAAATGACTGAACTGCCTATACGTCCCATCCCGATATAGATTAAAGAACAAGATTCCTCAGAAAGTGGGACTTTGAATGGACACAAGGCAGTGATAACATAACATTTACAAAATTTATTGTTCAATCGATAAATTACAACATGAAAACACATATAGCTATGATAAAAACATATGTAATGGGAAAACCAGCTGGAGAAAGGGAAGGGGGCTCGCAAATGATTGACCGACGCGTTCCTGAGGAAGATCTGCACTATATGTGCAATTGAAACGCGTCGGACAATTATTTGCGAGCCCCCTCCCCTTTCTCCAGCTGCTTTTCCCATTACATATGTTTTTATCATAGCTATATGTGTTTTCATGTTGTAATTTATCGATTGCACAATAAATGTTGAAAATTTTATATTATCACTGCCTTGTGTCCATTCAAAGTCCCACTTTCTGAGGAATCTTGTTCTTTAATCTGTATCGGGATGGGACGTATAGGCAGTTCAGTCATTTAAATGAGGCAAACTCCTGTTTTTTTCTCTGGAGATGGTCAGCGATGTCTTGGTGGAGTCACATGTTGCAGTTCAGACACTTTTTGGTGACTTTATCAGCTGATAAGAAATGTTCATACATCAGCGATTCTACAAGGGCAGAGGTTGCTACATTTCCCTCCCCCACCAACAACAGTTGGTGACACAAATACGTGTGACACTTACATACCTCCCAACTTTTTGAGATGGGAATGAGGGACACCTATCAGCAAAAGTATGCAGGCATAGGACACACCCCTTGCCACGCCCCGTTAAAGGAGAATTGTACAACAAAAAACAAGATTGGTTAAACCCACAAGTGCTTTTTCTTATCACTACAATTCCTTTATATTGTCTTTTGGAATTTACAAATGCAGCAATTTAGAAATCAGATGAAAGGTTTAGCGCTGGAAAACACTTTTTGATACTTAAAAAGTGCATTTTCTATACAACTATATAGATCAGACCAAACTGAGGGACAAATGAGGAGGAATGAGGGACAGAGGGACATTGCTCCAAGTCAGGGACAGTCCCTCCAAATCAGGGACAGTTGGGAGCTATGCACTTAAGGTTCAGTTCACATCGGAGAGATCTGACAGCTCAAATCGCATTGACAAGTCGCACCCAATTGCCAGCAATACAGAGGTGGTCAGAGAATGTGAACATGGTACAGAGGAGATGGTCAGAGGATGCAGACATGGTACAGAGGTAGTCAGAGGATGTAGACATGGTACAGAGATGGTCAGAGGATGCGGTCAATACAGAGGAGGTGGTCAGAGGACACAGACATGGTACAGAGGTAGTCAGAGGATGTGGACATGATACAGAGGTGGTCAGAGGATGCGCACATGATACAGAGGTGGTCAGAGGATGCGCACATGATACAGGAGATAGCAAGATAGATTGTGAACGTCTCACCACTGCCATTCTTTCCTGATAACTGCTGCTTGCGGGCATCACAATAGATGGCAGCCAGCCAAGCAATGGATTGATGGATGCAGGCCAGGGGTCCAGTGATGGGAGTCTCCAGAGTCCACTCCAGCAGCCAAGGATGGATGGTGCAGGCAGGGACACAGTGCTGTGGTGGTGGTGGGAATCCCTGACTCCGAACAAGCTCCTCCAGAGTCCAGCCATAGTGCGGCGCAACAGCGGGCTGGGGTTTGGTCTTCTGCCTGCTCCACTGATGAAGTGCTGAGATGCGCCATCCAGTCAAAAATGGCGCCAGGCGGTGCCATTATGTCACATACTCACTGCGCATGTGCCCACACGGCCAAAAAAGGCAGAGTGTGTGCGAGCCCGGTGGGCTTCAGAATGGCGCAGCCATATATCTTACAGGCACAGCTGTCTGTAACGGGCCTTTATGGGCAGCCCGTAAATGGGCTTAAATTTACGGGCTGCCTTTAAATCTATGGGCAGTTGGCAACACTGCATTGGAGCCCCCTATCTCATCAGAAGCCCCCTTCACATCAGAGGTCTCCCATCATGTCAGAAGTTTCCTCCATCACATTAGAGCTCCCCCTCCCCATCCCATCAGAATGTTACTTACCAATGGGGAACCTGAGCCTGGGACAATGCACACAACCATGATGAAATTAACTTCACATCAGAGGTCCTCCCATCTCATCAGAGGTCCCCCCTTCATCGCATTAGAGGTCCCCCCATCACATCATAGGTCCCCCCCATCACATCAGAGGTCTCCCTATCACATCAGAGGTCCCCCCCTCATCACATTAGAGGTCCCCCCATCACATCATAGGTCCCCCCGATCACATCAGAGGTCCCCCATCACATTAGAGGTTCCCCGATCACATCAGAGGTCCCCCCTCACATCAGAGGTCCCCCCATCACATCAGAGGTCCCCCCTCACATCAGAGGTCCCCCCCTCACATCAGAGGTACCCCAATCACATCAGAGGTCCCCCCCATCACATCAGAGGTCCCCCCATTACATCAGAGGCCCCCCCCATCACATCAGAGGTCCCCCATCACATCAGAGGTCCTCCCATCACATCAGAGGTCCCCCCCATCACATCAGAGGTCCCCCCATCACATCAGAGGTCCCCCCATCACATCAGAGGTCCCCAATCACATCAGAGGTCCCCCCATCACATCAGAGGTCCCCCCATCACATCAGAGGTCCCCCCCATCACAGCAGAGGTCCCCCATCACATCAGAGGTCCTCCCATCACATCAGAGGTCCCCCGATCACATCAGAGGTCCCCTGAAATCCAGTGTGCAATCGTGAAATCCAATTCCGTTTTCTACCGGTACAAAACTCTGGGATAAATTGAATAGTGGGGGATTTACTAAAACGTGAGCACACAAAATCCGGTACAGCTGTGCATCCTAACCAATCAGCTTTTAAATTCTATTGGCAAAGTTTAACTGAACAAGCTGAATTTAGAAGCTGATTGGCTACCATGCACAGGTATAGTGAATCTCACCCATATTGTCTGAATCCATTGGTCATCTGTATTCTTTTTGAATCTCGTGAGCTTTGTCCATTTCTTCCAGATCTGTGCAGTAATCCAGTGTGAGACTTCCTGTAATAAAGACCACTCACTGCTTCTCTCTCTCCTTGTGCAGTGGGACCGGTCTTGTCTCCGCCCCCTCCTGTAGTTTTTTTGTAGTAGGTGGAGCCTAATGGATCTCTCCCACAGCTCTGTTCTCTGCACAGGCACATGTACAGCACAGTGATGATGTCACTGCTACTTTTACAAGGTAATATCTGGGTATGCACAGGCATTTCGAACACACTAGACATGTGCAATTTGTTTCGTTCCGAATTCATTTTTCTATGAAATTCAACAAATTAGTTAATTCTAAATTATTAGATTTAACAAAAACCCGTTTAACGAATTTTTCCAAAAATTTGTAAATTCATAAACCCGAAAATGTGAAAATCCGAAACTGTAATAGTTATTATTATTAGTTAGTTATTACCTATTAAAATATAGGTATTGGAATTTCCTTTCAAATTTGGCTGTTAGTGAACGTAACGAATACGAATTTTTCCGAAGTTACGAGTTATCCCAAATAACGAATGCCGCATTTAAATGAATAAAATGTAACAAAAGAATAATAATAATAAATAATAATAATAAAAGTTTTTTGTTATTATTATTATTTATTACTATTCATTTGTTACGTTCCATTCGTTTAGATGCGCCATTCGTTATTTCAGATAATTCGTAACTTCGGAAATAATTCGTATTCGTTACTTTCACTAACAGCCAAATTTGAAAGGAAATTCCAATGCCTATAATTTTTTTTTTTTTTAAATTCTTTATTGTGACACTGAGCAAATGCAGACAATTACATAATCTGTTATAGTACAATGTAATAGACAGGTAAATGTGATACAGGTAAGTGGTTGCAAACAATTATGACAAAAAGAACAACTGATTCGACATTTCAGGTTATTAAAACAAACGTTACAGTCAAAATTTGTGGGGAGGGTTCCCCGAGATATCAATACTGTCCATAAAAGAGGCCTGAAAGGCACTCTAGGTTCTGAGTTGTTTGGTTGCTAACTAACTTCCTTGTCTGTGAGTAGTTGTCACTCAGTGAGATATAATGTTTTCTATGTATTTGGTAAGGTGGGGACTAAAGAACTGTAGAACCCATACATGGGACACAATGAGCAAGTAATGGTTGACAAGATTTTCTTTATATCTGTGCCAGTAAGGAACCCAGGCATGAGGATGCATTATACAGGAACGGGGGTCCCCCGGGGTAAGAGGAAAAATGTAAAGGGAAAAAAGGAATTAGGGACGGTTCAGGAGGGGGGGAGGGGGGGGGAACAGGGGAAGAAGTAGAAAGGATATAAGGTAATTAGCTACAGAGAAAGGGTAGAGACAGAATGAGTAGGTGCAGTATGACAGGGCAAGGGGTGGAGCCCTCTGCCTGTGACAGGCGCCAATCCGCTGAAATTAGATTGACTGAGCCATTTCTTGAAGATAGACTTCTGTGAATACAAAATGCTGCCAGGGTCTCCAGGTCTCTCGAAAGGTCTCCTCTCTATTGTGCAGGGTGGCAGTGAGATCCTCCATGTCCCTTAATTCGTTTACTTTAGCAAACCACAGGGATAGTGTCGGTGGTCTCTCCGATCTCCAGCAGAGAGGAATACAGGCCTTTGCGGCATTCAGCAGCTGAATGGTGAGGGAGGTCTTATATTTCTTTATGGGTCGTTTTGACAGGTGGAGCAGGCAAGCCGCAGGATCACCCTCCAGGGAAACACCAGTGAGATGTCCGACCGTGCGTGCCACCCCGAGCCAGAATGGGGCTAGCTTGGAGCAGGACCAGAAGATGTGTAGCATCGTCCCCTCCTCGGAGCCGCAGCGCCAGCAAAGGCTGGACACCTGGGGAAAGAAACGATGCAGGATGGTGGGGACTCTGTACCAACGTGTCATAATTTTATAACAGGTTTCCTGTACTCTAGTGGCAATTGAGGACTTCTGAGCGAAGTAAAGAATTTTCTTGCTCTGTACCCCAGTGAATTGGATTCCAAGCTCTTCCTCCCACCTGGAGATGAACTGAGGGATGTACCCCTCCTCTGGTTGGGTTAAGGATGAGTACATTAGTGAGAGACAGTGTCGGATCGGTTCCCCACGGTAGCAAATGAGTTCCAGTTCAGTGAGTTTACGGGTGATGCCTGATTTCCGTAGACAGCTTCGAAGGAAGTTCCGAAGCTGCAATCCACTCCAAAAGTCTAAGGGGGGGTCTGTCACCAATACTCCAGCTCAATGCCTATAATTTAATAGTTATTATTAGTTAGTTGTTATTTCGGATTTTTGAACTTTCATTCTTTCGAATTTTCCAATTTCATGTTTTCAAATTTTTGGATTTCTGAATCTCCAAATTTTCAAATTACCGAAATTTCGATCATAACGAATGACCCGAAAAACGAAAAAAATAAATAAAACGAATGAAATGAAAATGAAAACGAACAGATTTTTCGGCAGTGCACATGTCTAGAACACACAATGTGGGGTTTGTATCCTTTGTGACTATTGAAGAATGGATGTAAATGAGTTTTTGTGCCCGGAGTTCAGCTTTAAGATTGCCCATGAATACAGAGACCTCATTCCCCTGTAGAGGTGGTCGGTGTCTGCTGGGTTTGGTGGTGATTTTTCTCTGGAGATGTTCAGACAATATGTTTCTATTGACTGTACAATTGTATTCTGTGCATTATTTTGATGGTATACATTTTGTTATTCTTGCAGAATTACAGCATTAGGAATTGTGCAAATCACAAAGTTCCCTGAGGAAGATCTGCACTATATGTGCAATTGAAATGCGTCGGGCAATCATTTGCGAGCCCCCTTCCCTTTCTCCATCTGGTTTTCCCATTACATATGTTTTTATCATAGCTATATGTGTTTTCATGTTGTAATTTATCGATTGCCCAATAAATTTTGTAAATGTTATGTTATCACTGCCTTGTGTCCATTCAAAGTCCCACTTTCTGAGGAATCTTGTTCTTTAATCTGTATCGGGATGGGACGTATAGGCAGTTCAGTCATTTAAATGAGGCAAACTCCTGTTTTTTTCTCTGGAGATGGTCAGCGGTGTCTTGGTGGAGTCACATGTTGCAGTTCAGACACTTTTTGGTGACTTTATCAGCTGATAAGAAATGTTCATACATCAGCGATTCTACAAGTGCAGAGGTTGCTACATTTCCCTCCCCCACCAACAACAGTTGGTGACACAAATACGTGTGACACTTACATACCTCCCAACTTTTTGAGATGGGAATGAGGGACACCTATCAGCAAAAGTATGCAGGCAAAGGACACACCCCTTGCCACGCCCCGTTAAAGGAGAATTGTACAAAAAAAACAAGATTGGTTAAACCCACAAGTGCTTTTTTTTTACCACTACAATTCCTTTATATTGTCTTTTGGAATTTACAAATGTAGCAATTTAGAAATCAGTTGAAAGGTTTAGCGCTGGAAAACACTTTTTGATACTTAACCACTTAAGGGCCGAGCCTCTTTTTGAGATTTGATGTTTACAAGTTAACAATAGTTTTTTTTTTGCTAGAAAATTACTTAGAACCCCTAAACAGTATAAATTTTTTTCTAACACCCTAGAGAATAAAATGGCGGTCGTTGCAATACTTTCTGTCACACAGTATTTGCGAAGCGGTCTTACAAGCGTACTTTTTTTTTTGTAAAAAATACACTTTTTTGAATTAAAAAATAAGATAACGGTAAAGTTAGCCCAATTTGTTTTTATAATGTGAAAGATAATGTTACGCCGAGTAAATTGATACCCAACATGTCATCCTTCTAAATTGCGCCCGCTCATGGAATGGTGACAAAATTTTACCCTTAAAAATCTCCGTGGGCGATGTTAAAAAAATTCTACAGGTTGCATGTTTTAAGTTACAGAGGAGGTCTAGGGCTAGAATTATTGCTCTCACTCTACCGATTGCGGCGATACCTCACATGTGTGGTTTGAACACCGTTTTCATATGCGGGCGCTACTCACGTATGCGTTCGCTTCTGCAGGCGGGATAATGATGGGGCACGTTTTAAAAATTGTTATTTTTTTTCTTATTTATTTTATCTTTTATTTTTTATTTTTACACTGTTCTTTAAAAAAAAAATTGTGTCACTTTTATTCCTATTACAAGGAATGTAAACATCCCTTGTAATAGAAAAAAACATGACAGGACCTCTTAAATATGAGATCTGGGGGATCAAAAAGACCTCAGATCTCATATTTACACTAAAATGCAATAAAAAAAAAATTAATAAATAAAAATGTGTCATTTAAAAATTTTTTTTTTTTAATGGTCCATTAAAAGCTATGGGCAGAAGTGACGTTTTGATGTCGCTTCCGCCCTGCAATGATATGGAGACGGGTGGGGGGGCATCTTCCCCTCACTCGTCTCCATGCCAAGGAAGGAGCAACATCCGATCGCCTCCGCCTCTACCGACGGCCCCGGTATGCGGTGGAGGGCACCGGAGCGCGGCGGGAGGGGGCCCCTCTCCCGCGGCCGATAAAAGTGATCTTGCAGCGAATGTGCCGCAGAGACCACTTTTATCTGAAAGCGGACCGCCAGCCTAAGAAGAGGATACCGGGGGTTATGGCAGCTAGCTGCTGTAATAACAACGATATTCCTCTTCAAAATAAGGATGTATATCGGTGTGCAGCCTCCCGTAAGTGGCTAAAAAGTGCATTTTATATACATCTATATAGATCAGACCAAAATGAGGGACAAATGAGGAGGAATGAGGGACAGAGGGACATTGCTCCAAATCAGGGACAGTCCCTCGAAATCCAGGACAGTTGGGAGCTATGCACTTAAGGTTCAGATCACATTGGAGAGATCTGACAGCTCAAATCGCATTGACAAGTCGCACCCAATTGCCAGCAATCGCACTGTTCAAATCGGTGCGACGCCGGCTTTGCAGTGCCGCATCGATTAGAAAAAGCAGTACATGCGCTACTTTTCAGGTGCGACTTGCATAGACATCTGCGCATGAAGCCGCATCAGATGTCTTGAAAGTCGCACCCAAAGATGCACTGACATGTACCTTTAAAAAACGTGCGTTTTCAGATGAAACCGGCGCAATCTCAAAGCCTCAGTCAATGTGAACGAGGGGCTCAACTGCTTGCCAACCGCCCGCCGCAGATCTACTGCGACAAGGTGGCACGGCTGCGCGAATCAACGTACCTGCATGTCATTTCGTGCTCTAGCCCCGCCCCCGTGTGTGGCACTCGAGCACATTGGCCAGAGGGGGGAGCAAATCAGACGCAATGTCTGCCGGCCACCCGCGATTGTTCCCCACAGAGGCAGAACAGGGATCCACCAATGTAAACAAGGCAGATCGCCGTTCTGACAGGGAGGACATAGAGATCTTGTGTTCCTGCTAAGCAGTAACAATGATCTCTGTGTTGTCCCAGTCAGCCCATCCCCCACACAGTTAGAAAACACTCCCAGGGAACACACTCAACCCTTTGATCGCCCCCTGGTGTTAAAGTGATTGTAAAGGTAATTTTTTTTAAAATAACAAACATATTATACTTACCTCCACTGTGCAGCTCGTTTTGCACAAAGTGGCCCCGAACCTCCTCTTCTGGGGTCCCCCGGCAGATCTCGCGGCTCCTCCCCGCATCAGATAACTCCCTAGGAGAGTAGTGCTTCCCCCAAGGGGGTTACTTTGCGGGCGCGCTCCTGAGTCCAGCATTCGGTGTCCATAGAGGCCCCCCCCAGTGATTGCGTCATTGGATTTGATTGACACCAGCGGGAGCCAATCACTGCGCTGCTATCAATCTATCCAATCAAGAGCAGAGAACCCAGGGCAGAGAGACAGCGCGTCCCCGCCGGGTCAAGTTCGAGGGTTCAGGTAAGTGAAACGGGGGGGTTAGGGGGCCGGTCACTGCCAGGTGTTTTTTCACCGTAATGCATAGGATGCATTAAGGCAGGCATGTCCAAAGTCCGGCCCACGGGCCAATTGCGGCCCGCGTTCCGGTTTCAAACAGCCCCACTGGTAATTTGGATATATATATTTAACAAATCCCTGAGCGCCACTGGGGCCACATAAGATATATACCCGTATTTATTGGTGACTCGGAGGGGGCGGGACGAATGCCAACAGATTAAATACAGGAGAATCTCCTGTTTGCTCGGCGGCCTCTAATAGGAAGTCCCGCCTCCTGGGCTGGCATTGGACGACTCTTCTGTCTATCATAGGAGGCGGGACTTTGAATTAAAGAGGCCGTCAAGTAAACAGGAGATTCTCCTGTATGTAATCTGCCTGTGCTCATCCCGCCCCCCTCCCTGTCCACACAGGCTGCAGATGGGCATGGATCAGGCTGCACTGATGGCACTGGTGAGGCTGCATTTATGGCAATGGTGAGGCTACATTCAGATGTTACATTCATGACAATAGTGAGCCTGCATTCATGGCACTGGTGAGGCTGCATTCATGGCAATGGTGAGGCTACATTCAAGGCACTTGTGAGGCTGCATTCATGGCACTTGTGAGGCTGCATTCATGGCACTGGGGAGGCTGCAGTCAGAGGTTACATTCATGGCACTTGTGAGGCTGCAGATGGGCACTGATTAGGTTGCATTGATGGGCACGGACCATTTATTTTGCTTCACAGTTCTTTATTTAAAATTTTAGTTTTTTCCTGAAACTTCCCTCTTAAAGTGAAGGTTCGTGTTATACGCCAATAAATACGGTATATCCAAATAACACGCCCGAACTCATCCTTAGTCCTGAGCGGCGCTCGGGGATTTGTTGGGGGCCACGAAAGATATATATATATCCAAATAACACGCCCGGCTCATCTCTTCACCACACACAGCCACAAAGACAGGAGGATTCTCGTTGGGCCGTGTATTTATTGCTCAAACACACTTAGACCAAATTTTAATGGTTCAAAGAATGTCAGGCACAATGGTCGGCCCTCACGCACGTTCACTTCAGCAAACCTGGACCTCTTTGAAAAAAGTTTGGACACCCCTGCATTAAGTTGAAAAAACACGAAGGTTTACAACCCCTTTAACCCCTTCCCTGCCAGTGTCATCAGTACAGTGACAGTGCATATTTTTAGCACTGATCACTGTAATAATGTCACTGGTTCCCCAAAAAAGTGTCAGTTAGGTGTCCGATTTGTGCGCCACAATGTCGCAGTCCCGCTAAAAAAAAAAAAATTGCTGGTCGCCGCCATTACTAGTAAAAAAAATTAATTAATACAAAATTTCATAAAAATAGCTTGGAGACGCTATAACTTTTGCGCAAACCAATCAGTATACGCTTATTGGGATTTTTTTTTTTACCAAACTTATGTAGCAGAATAAATATTGGCCTAAATTGATGAAGAAATTTTTTTTACAGTTTTTTATTTATAATGTTTTATAGCAAAAAGTAAAAAAATATTGTTTGTTTTTTCAAAATTGTCGGTCTTTTTTGTTTATAGCGCAAAGAAAATAAAAACAGCAGAGGTGATCAAATACCACCAAAAGAAAGCTCTATCTGTGGGGAAAAAAGGACGTCAATTTTGTTTGGGTGCAACGTCACATGACCGCGCAATTGTCAGTTAAAGCGACGCAGTGCCGTATCGCAAAAAATGGCCTGGTCAGGAAAGGGTATAAAAACCTTCTGGTCCTTAGGTGGTTAAAGGTGGTCAGGACTATTTTGGAGCTTTTCATCAGATTTAAAAATGCTGACAGAGACTCTGAGGTGTCAGAGAAGGTGAAGTGTACACAGTACAGCTGTCCTTTAATTATCCCCCTCCCCCACTCCTCTGAGCGCAGCCTGCTGTGTAAATCACCCCCTCCCCCCCTCCGCCAGGCAATAGTCAGTGAGGCCCCACCTTGTTCTGTCCATCCGTTCTTCTAGAAGCTCCTCACAGGTCCTCCTCTTACACCCCATTCACACTTGCACAACTTGTCATGCGACTTTGAACATCAGAGTCACATGACAAGACGTACCCCATGTTTTCCAATGATAACCATTCAGATATGGGTTTACTTCCTCTTTGTTTCCCTGCAAAGGTAAAGCATAGTAGCCCATTATGTGTCACTTACCTGACAAGGGAGCCCTGCGATGTCACCGCTGTCCCTTCTCCTGCATCCTACGTCCATCTTCTTTCCGGGTATCGCGGCTCCGGCGCTGTGATTGGCCGGAGCCGCGAAGACGTCACTCCCACTCATGCACGCTGGTGCCGCCACTAATGGCATGATCACCGTTAGGGGTTTACTTACTTTTTAAGAGTTCCCTTCACTGGAACTAAGGGGCCAAGCCCAACCCCTGAAAAACAACCCCCCACACCATAATCCCCCCTCCACCAAATGATTTGGACCAGTGCACAAAGCAAGCTCCATAAAGACATGGATGAGCAAGTTTTGGGGTGGAGGAAATTGACTGGCCTGCACAGAGTCCTGACCTCAACCCAATAGAACACCTTTGGGATGAATTAGAGCGGAGACTGAGAGCCGGGCCTTCTCGTCCAACATCAGTGCCTGACCTCACAAATGCTCTTCTGGAAGAATGGTCAAACATTCCCATAGACACACTCCTAAACCTTGTGGACAGCCTTCCCAGAAGAGTTGAAGCTGTTATAGATGCAAAGGGTGGGTCAACTCAATATTGAACCCTATGGATGTTTTCGGACGGATGTTGGCTCAAACTTGTCTTGCATACACACGGTCACACAAAGTTGTCGGAAAATCCGATCGTTCTGAACGCGGTGACGTAAAACACGTACGTCGGGACTATAAACGGGGCAGTAGCCAATAGCTTTCATCTCTTTATTTATTCTGAGCATGCGTGGCACTTTGTCCGTCGGATTTGTGTACACACGATCGGAATTTCCTGCTCTCCAACTTTGTGTGTCGGAAAATCTGATGGAAAATGTCCGATGGAGCCCACACACGGTCGGAATTTCCGACAACACGCTCCGATCGGACATTTTCCATCGTAAAATCTGACCGTGTGTACGGGGCATAAGACTGGGTTGTCATTAAAGTTTATGTGTGTGTGTGTAAAGGCAGGTGTCCCAATACTTTTGGTAATATAGTGTATATGAAAACAGATGTCGTCATCCCTTTAGTATTTACACTCGGAGCCTCGAGGAAGGTGCTGTGCCAATAAGTCTGAACTCTATTTATCTCCCCCGGCTGTATATTGCACAGGAATCCTTTATAGTACTATGTGTCCTTGGTTAAACTCTGGTGTAAAGTTCACCATACAATAACAAATATGAGATAAAGGGTAGTTGGGGTGAGTATGGGACAACATTGTCCATGGAGATTAGAAGGAAAAGCAACCCTTGTACTGTGCGCTCATTACATAGATACATAGTAGGTGAGGTCCAAAAAAGACACAAGTCCATCAAGTCCAACCTATGTGTGTAATTATATGTCAGTATTACATTGTATATCCCTGTATATTGCGGTCATTCGGGTGATTATCTAATAGTTTCTTGAAGCTATCAATGCTCCCTGCTGAGACCACCGCCTGTGGAAGGGAATTCCACATCCTTGCCGCTCTTACAGTAAAGAACCCTCTACGTAGTTTAAGGTTAAACCTCCTTTCTTCTAATTTTAATGAGTGGCCACGAGTCTTGTTAAACTCCCTTCTGAGAAAAAGTTTTCTCCCTATTGTGGGGTCACCAGTACGGTATTTGTAAATTGAAATCATATCCCCTCTCAAGCGTCTCTTCTCCAGAGAGAATAAGTTCAACGCTCGCAACCTTTCCTCATAACTAAGATCCTCCAGACCCTTTATTAGCTTTGTTGCTCTTCTTTGTACTCGCTCCATTTCCAGTACATCCTTCCTGAGGACTGGTGGACAAGCATACTCCAGGTGCGGCCGGACCAGAGTCTTGTAGAGCGGGAGAATTATCGTTTTATCTCCGGAGTTGATCCCCTTTTTTAATGCCAATATTCTGTTTGCTTTGTTAGCAGCGGCTTGGCATTGTATGTCATTGCTGAGCCTATCATCTACTAGGACCCCCAGGTCCTTTTCCATCCTAGATTCCCCCCAGAGGTTCCCCCCCCCCCAGTCTATAGATCGTATAGATAGTCTATTAGACCGTTTTCGCACAATTTTTGTACAAGAAAAATCTGAAAAGAAAGACCGCGCAAAGATCAGAAACAATAAACACCAAAAAAAGGCCTTTGTCGTACGAGAATTTCCTTGATAATATTCGTACGAATTTTCGTTCATCGGTTCAACATTGAGAAAAATCGGACGAACATTCGCTCAATTTTCTAATAGTGTGTACCCCACATAAGTCCTGATTGGCTGGGAGGAGAAGCAACCGCTGGGACTCAGGAGGAGATGCTGGGGGAAGCTGGTGAGGCCGTAACCTGGATGGGGTAAGTGTGGGGCTGGCGGGGGGTCTGACAGGCAAGTGGAGCGGCTATCAATCAAGCGATGCGGGAGTGGGGGGTTGGTTGGCTGGCTGGGGGGGGGCGCCCCCATTGAAAATGATGCACCAGCCGCTACTGGTCCCAATACTTTTGGCAATATAGTGTATGTATGAATGTGAGTTAGGGACCTTAGATTGTAGGCTCCTTGATCTGGCTTTTCTCTGCGTCTTGAAGCCGACATACGTCCAACTTTCAATGAATAGGGATCCGACTTGGATCCCCGCCAATACCAGGCACTGTGTTTGGTATGAATCTTGAGGGGGAACTCCACGACAAATTAAAAAAAAAAAAAATGCATGGGTTCCCCCTCTAAGAGCATAGCAGGCCCTTGGGTCTGGTATGGATTTTAAGGGGAACCCCCTACGCCGAAAAAATGGCATGGGGGTCCCCCCAAAATCCATACCAGACCCTTATCCGAGCACGCAGCCCAGCTCAACAAGCGAGCGGCCCCCCTTCCCGAACTGTACAAGGCTGCATGCCCTCAACATGGGGTGTGGGTGCTTTGGGGCAGGGGGGAGACCTGCGCCCCCCCCACCCCAAGGCACCTTTTCCCCATGTTGATGAGGACAAGGGCCTCTTCCCGACAACCCTGGCCGTTGGTTGTCAGGGTCTGCGGGCGGGGGGCTCATCGGAATCCGGGAGCCCCCTTTAATAAAGGGGGCCCCCAGACCCCTATGTGAATGAGTATGGGGTACATCATACCCCTACCCATTCATCTGGGGGAAAAAAGGGTCAATAAAAAAAACACACTAGACAGGTTTTTAAATTAATTTATTAGGCAGCTTCGGGGGTCTCTTCTGACTTCGGGGGTCTCTTCCGACTTCTCCGTGCTCTCCAGCCTCTTCTCCGCTCTCTCTTCGGTTCTTCTCCCGCTCTCTGGTATCTTCTGCCGGGCTCCTCTGCTATCTTCTGCTCTTTCGCCCGCTCTGTCCGGTCCGGTCTTCTCCGTCGTCTTCTTCCCTCTTCTTCCGATGTTGACACAATGCTCTCTCCCGTTGTAATGCCGTGTGCGCGGTGTGCAACAACTTATATAGGCATGGGGACTCCGCCCCTTATGACTTCACCACCCATCATGCCCTGGGCGGTGACATCATATATAAGTCGTTGCGCACCACGCACATGGCATTATAACGGGAGAGAGCGTTGTGTCAACATCGGAAGAAGAGAAGAGGGAAGAAGACGATGGAGAAGACTGGACCACCGCTAACAAAAGAGCAGAAGATAGCGGAGGAGGTTTTAAAAACCTGTCTAGTGTGGTTTTTTATTGACACTTTTTTTCCCCCAGGTGAATGGGTAGGGGTAGGATGTACCCCATACTCATTCATATAGGGTGGGGGGCTGGGATCTGGGGGCCCCCTTTATTAAAGGGGGCTCCCGTATTCTGATGAGCCCTCCGCTCGCAGACCCCGACAACCAACAGCCAGGGTTGTCGGGAAGAGGCCCTTGTCCTCATCAACATGGGGACAAGGTGCCTTGGGGTGGGGGTGCTGCAGGGCGCCCCCCTGCCCCAAAGCACCCACCCCCCATGTTGAGGGCATGCGGCCTGGTACGGTTCAGGAGGGGGGGGGCACTCGCTCCTCCCCACACCTTTTCCTGACCGGCTGGGCTGCATGCTCAGGTAAGGGTCTGGTATGGATTTTGGGGGGACCCCCACGCCGTTTTTTCGGTGTAGGGGGTTCCCCTTAAGATCCATACCAGACCCAAGGGCCTGGTATGCTCTTGGAGGGGGAACCCATGCTGTTTTTTTTATTTAAAATTTGGTGTGGCGTTCCCCCTCAAGATCATCAGAGCACAAGTCGCATGCCAAAGTCGGATCATGCAAGACGGCGATCCAACTTCAATGATAGTCAATGGGCTGAAGTAGGATCAAGTCGGATCAAAGTAGTACAGGGAGCATTTTCAAAGTCGGACCGACTTGTGTTGGACCAGTGAAGACGGCTCCCATAGGGACACATTGATTTTCACACGTCATGCGACATGATCTCCCGATGTCAGAGTGTTTGTCGTACCGGTGTGAACCCGGCCTGAGGGCAGGGACTGATGAATATATAATATATGGAAAGTGCTGCGTAAATTGATTGCGCTATATAAGTTCCTGAAATAAATAAAATGTGTGCGAAAAATAAAATGAAAGATTAAAAAAAGATGAGGGGTTAAAGTTTAATTCCAGCCCAAAGTTTATTTGAGTTCTGGATGGAGTGGGGTAGGTTAGATCCACCGCCAGGTGGTTGTTGCCGGGCAGATTTCCTCCTATAGGCACACATTCATAAATTACCATAATGGATACAAAGGACACCATATAGTCTGCGCCGGGGCGTTGAAGTTCTTGGATGTTGCAATCACCGGCCAGTGTGACCAGTCATGTGCAGGCTCCGGCGCTGGTGATTGGTGGGTGAAGCTGTTGACCAGTGGTGACCCCGCCCCCGTTTTTGTGTTTATAGCTGGGAGGAAGGATACAGAGTCACAATCTGCGGACTCATCGTTGTGATAACACTCAGATTGCAGAGGAGAGCAGGTAAGTGATCAGGAGGTCGGCCAGTGTGGGGGGGGGTATAGATCTCCTTTGTATAGCACTTTGAGAAGCTACCTCTAAAGCTGTTCTATAAAAGAAAGTTTATTATTAGATTCGATTATTTCTAGATTGTAAACTAACGAGCCGAGCCCTCCTGTATTGGTTTGTATTGTAAGTGTAATATCTGTCCTCATGTTGTAAAGCGCTGCGTAAACTGTTGGCGCTATATAAATCCTGTATTATAATAATTTATTATAGATGTACCCTGTGGAAGGCAGTGTGGGGGAGGGGAGGACCACTCGGGAATAAAGAGATCTGTGTGTGTTGGGGGAGGGGTTCAGTAGAGGGAGAGATCAGACAATGGAGGGATCTGACTAATGCTGGCCATACATGAGTCGAATTCCGAATGGGGTTTTCTTTTGGAAATCAGATATTTTGTGATCTGATGATACCACCATTCTTTTCGAAATTCAACCAAACAAGCCTTCGATTTCTCCTCATGTTGTTACAGAAAATAATTTTCCTGGTGGACAGATCTGATGATGGGGGGGGGGGGGGGGGGGGCAGGGAGGTCAGCCAGGACTGCAGTGTGGGGGATATAAATCTCCTTTGTATAGCGCCTTGTAAAGCTACCTCTAAAGGCGTTATATAAAATAAAGATTAATAATAATAATAATAATAATATTATTATTATTATTATTATAGAAGTACTTTGCTGGGGGCTACTGGGGAATGAAGAGATTTGTGGGGGGATCAGGCAATGGAGTGATCTGACTAATGCCCGGTACACACAATGAGATTAACGGACAAATGATCTTCTTTTTTTTTTTTTTTTTTTTTTTTTTTTTTTTTTTTTTTTTTTTTTGCATTCTAATCTCAGATCGAATCTGATGAGTTTACTAAAGTCACAAATTCTTGTACGACAGAATAACAATTCGGGAGTGATGTCATGTGTTGTAATACATTTGTATTGCATCTTCAAATGACAGCTGTACTGATTTAAACAAAATTTCATCCAAAAAATTTTTTTTTCGTGCATGTCCGATCAAATATCGGATGAACTGTCCTGATCGGCTTTTGGAAGCTCTGCACTAACGATCAGCTTATCGTAGATTGCTCCCAAATCTGCATTTTTCGTACGATTTTCTGATCGTGTGTATGGGACATAAGAGGAGAAGATCGGCAGATGGTGAGAGTTGACAATGGGGAGGGGGGGGGGTTGGCAGATAGAGAGATTGATATATTGGCAGATGACAGAGTGATTGGGCTTATATAAATATATCACTAAATAATAGTACTAAAGTACACAGGTTTGCTTTAAAGAATAAATATTTTTTCCTAAAGAGGAAATTTTTAATATATTACCCAGGGGGACCAGGTGCATATAGCAGATGCTGAGCAGAGTGGTTGGACAGCTAGCGCCCCAACACATCACCCCAAGCTGTCCAATCACGCTTCTAGCAAGAAGACGAATATGTAATGAGGATTGATTGGCAGCGTTCATCCATAGCCGCAGACGCATGTCGGAGAGCAGCGCCGTCCTTCAGCTTCATTCGTAGATCAGCTCAATTCATAGAACAAGCTAAAGTTCAATCAGCTCTGTGGTGTAGTGTATGTCTACCGGCAGCCGCAGGTCTATCACACAACCCCGCACAGCAGGATGTCAGGATATTGGTTGATCTATAGTAATATGTTACTTGGTGGTAATATCTATTGGCTGTCTTGGTGTACATGCTTGGACTCCAGTGGGGGTATTGTAGAGTGAGGTCTGTGGACCAGAACATACAACCTGAGGAGATATCCCTCATGCTCCGTGTGTATAATCACTCTTCATGTTGTCTCTTCAGGGATCGGATACCTATTTGCAAAATGTTTCCAGTAATGCTATTCCTTGGCCTCGCCGTCCTGGCCACCTCCATCCCAATTGAGGACCCAGAAGATGGCGGGAAGCACTGGGTGGTCCTGGTGGCCGGCTCCAGTACTTGGTTCAACTATAGACATCAGGTGAGAGCTCCCGATATCACCTTCTCTCATCAGGGACTCAAGATAACAACATTCATTTTCAGTGACATGATGTATATTTAATATATGCTCTGTAGGGTTTAGAGCAGATTTATGAAGGATATGGTCTTATAGCCCATTGCCCCCTTATACACAGATATGGGCACCTCTGACGTGCAGATATATATGAACTGTCACATGTCAAAACTTACACTACAGACCGCCTTTCTTTTGCATAGAAAGGAAGAAAATATTTTGGCATATTATTTACAACTAACCCCCCTGATACATAGATATGTATGAAGTGTCATGTCTACTGGAAGGGTATATTTTTGCCTAATTCACAAAGTTCAGTAATAAGATTTTATATCAAGTAGCTAATATCACATGTCCAGGTAAGTTCTGCTCTGTTGGATAAGTAATTGGTAGGAATGCACCGATCACTTTTTAAAAAAAATTTTTTTTTTTTTGTATATTCTGATACCGGTCGGCAACTGTTTTGTTTACACTTCAGCTGTCAGCAATGGTACAAAGCATTGAAAAGTTATTTACAAACTAAATACATTTATTTTTAAATGTTGCAATTTTTTTTTTTCAATGTGAAACATGTAAATGTATGTTAAAGGTGTAAACATATTAAAGAACAAAGCAAACAAAAAAAGGTTTAATTATTAATAGTTTATAAAATGGAAGTGAACAAAAGAAAAATCAGCAGGAAAATAATAATTAAAGGGAGAAGGAGAATAAGTAGTTAATTAAGGGTTAACCACTTCAGCCCCGGAAGGTTTTTACCCCATTAATGACCAGACCATTCTTTGTGATACGACACTGTGTCACTTTAACTGACAAGTGTGCGGTTGTGCGACCCTGTACCCAAATAAAATTGGTATCCCCCTTTTTTTTTTTTTTTTTTTTTTTTTTTTCCCCACAAATAGATCTTTCTTTTGGTGGTATTTGATCACATCTGCAGTTATTTATTTGTGCTATAAACAAAAAAAACAACAATTTTGAAAAACAATATTTTTTACTTTCTGCTATAATACATATCCAATAAAAAAAATGTAAAAAATCTAATTTCTCAATCAGTTTAGGCCAATGTGTATTCTGCTACATATTTTTGGTAAAAAAAAAAAAAATCCCAATAAGCGTTTATTGATTGGTTTACACAAAAGTTATAGTGTCTGCAAACTAGGAGATTTATGGACTTTTTTTTTTAAATTGTTTTTACTGGTAATGGTGATCAGCAATTTTTAGCAGGACTGTGACATTGTGGCGGGCAAATCTGATACTAGGTGACAATTTTTGGGAGCCTGTGACATTATTACAGTGATCAGTGCTAAAAATATGCACTGTCACCGTATAAATTACACTGGCAAGAAAGGGGTTAACATCAGGGGCAATTAAAGTGTTAACTGTCTTCCCTGGGGGTGTTTTCTAACTGTGTGGGGGATGGAGTGACAGGAAGAACACAGAGATCCATCTTCCTGCTTACAAGGAACAGAAGACCCCGGTGTACTTCCCTGTCAGAACGGGGATCTGCCTAAAAGACCCTACAGATATTAGATTTGCCTTAAAATTCTACAGTTTCTCAGTGCATCCTGGAATATTTCATACCTGCAATACCTCCAAAACAAAGTGAAGCTAACACTGAATTGATCCAAATAATTTGGTGGAGGGGGGATTATGGTGTGGGGGTTGTTTTTCAGGGGTTGGGCTTGGACCCCTTAGTTCCAGTGAGGGGAACTCTTAAGGCGTCAGCCTACCAAGACATTTAGGACCATTTCATGCTCCCAACTTTGTGGGAACAGTTTGGGGATGGCCCCTTCCTGTTCCAACATGACTGCACACCAGTGCACAAAGCAAGGTCCATAAAGACATGGATGAGCAAGTTTTGGGGTGGAGGAATTTGACTGGCCTGCACAGAGTCCTGACCTCAACCCCATAGAACACCTTTGGGATGTATTAGAGCACATTCCCATAGACACACTCCTAAACCTTGTGGACAGACTTCCCAGAAGAGTTGAAGCTGTTATAGCTGCAAAGGGTGGGCCAACTCAATATTGAACGCTACGGACTAAGACTGGGATGCCATTAAAGTTCATGTGTGTGTAAAGGCAAGTCAATCAGCTACACACACCTATGTTGATTTATAGTTTTTTTTTTTCAAATTTTTTATTTAAAGAATGGATACAAGACACACGAAATACAACATCTCGGAATCATACATGAATCAGATATCCTACATTAGGATAAACATAGACCAATATCATGACCTGACTAAAAAAAAAAGGAAATTAACAACAGTAAGGAGAGTACATTGATCTTAAACGTTAAGACCGATTCCGGCCATGGACCCAGATGGTGCAAAAGGGCAACCTAATCCTAGGCCGCACTTGAGCTAACGAGAGGTTCCGTGAGTCCTGCTCCTATTTTCAGGTTTAATGAAAGAGTAAGGCCATTTGGGGCACCAACCATTGCCCCGAGCGACCACAACAGCCCTAAAAGAAACGGAGACCAGAGGGGAGAGAGAGAGAGAAAAAAAGAAAAAAAAAAGGAAGGAAGGAAGGAAGGAAAGAAAAGCAGAAGAATTGATTTATAGATTTACTGATCCTGGCCATATCTGACTTTCTTATGCTGTGAGCTGGTGGAGCCGTGAGCTTGGTTTTTGGCTTTATAAGCCAGAGAAGGTTTACTTTTAAGTGGGCTCTCAAAGGGCACCCCCCCCTTCTTGCTGATGGCACCTATGGTGGTTCCTGGGTTCTCTCGTTCCTCCGGGGAGCCCGGGACTGCGGGAAGCAGCTTGGCCATTGAGAGCAGGAGGAACTCAAGGGACATCTGTTGCCTTTATCTTCATAATGTTGATAACATACAAATTCTCCTTCTCCTCCTTCTCTTTCTATGGTCAGTGAATGATTGTTGGACTCTTTCTGCTATAACTGTATATAACATTTACCTCTGACGTTGTTTTTCCAGGCTGATGTCTGCCACGCGTATCAAATAGTCAGGAAGAACGGCATCCCCGACGAGCAGATCGTGGTCATGATGTATGATGATATCGCGTATAACGAAGAGTAAGTGTTCTGTACAATAAAACTAGAGAACTGTTTAATACGTCCATAGAAGAGAATGTTGGTCGCTATTGGGATTGGCTCCCACTGCTGTCCATTACAGCCAATGAGGAGAGGGCGGGGCCGAGCCGTGGCTCTGTTATAATGGGCACACAGAGCAGGGCTCAGGAGCGAGCACGCACCAGTGCCCCCATGGCAAGTGGATTGCTATTGGGGGCACTTCTTATAGGGGAGGAGCCAGGAGCGCCAGCAGAGGACCAGAGAAGAGGGCTGGGGCCGCTCTGTGCAAAACCATTACACAGAGCAGGTAAGTATGACGTTTGTTGACTTTTGCTTTTTTCTTTATAAAAAAAAAAAAAAAAAAAAAAAAAAAAAAAAATTTTTATAACACTTTAACCCCTTTATTACCCTGAGATGTTAACTGCCTCCCACCCAGTGTCATTAGTACAGTGACAGTGTATAGTATGAGCACTGATCACTGTATTAGTGTCAGTGGCAGTCAATCAGTCCCCCCAGTTACCCGTATCTAATTTCTCGAGGGGGGGTAATTGCCATGTTGTGCCCCCCCCCCCCCCTGGATCCGCCCCTGCCCCAGTTTCAGTTAGTGTCAGATTGTCCACCGCACTATCACAGTCCCACTATAAAGCTGGCCGTACATTATACAATTCTCTTGTTCAGTTTCCTTTAGATTTACTTTCAGCTATGTAGTGGAAGTGTCTGACTAATTGCATACAAATCGAAAGTGTAGGTTTGACCTCCTATTGTATCGTTTTAGTAAATCTAAAGGAAAATTGTATAATGTATGGCCAGCCTAAGTCGCTGATCACCACCATGAGGCTCCATTCACACCTATGCAGTTTGCTTTTGAGTTTCTGCAGTGCTTTTTTCCCGCAATTTTAGTTTTGTATTTCTTTTTGCTTTTTTGGGGGGAATTTGTTGTTGGGCAGATTTAAAAACTGCAAATCGCAGCAAAATTGTGGTAAAAATGCACTACATGCTTTTCTGCAGATTCTCAATTGAGGTGGGGTTGGGGGAAGCCAATCAGGAAGGCTGTACGGGGGCCCCATGATTTCTAACAGCGGCCCTGCCTATATCTATGGAGGAGCAGTGATGTCCCCCTAGGTTGAACAAAATACATTTTAAAGTTATAAAGAAGTGTGAGCGGCATGCTAATAATATACAATGTATTTTTGTGTCCAGGAATCCGAACAAAGGAGTCATCATAAACCGGCCCAATGGGACTAACGTGTACCCCGGAGTACTGAAGGATTACACAAAGGAGGTGAGACTCACAATTTTGATGCTGCAGTGGTTCCCAGCCACACTTCCCACTCGGGGTCAAGACTGGGGGGGGCATCATAATAAAAAGGAATGTGCAGAGCAAAAGATGGAGATGGAATGGCAAGAATGCTTCTGACATTCGTATAATTTAATTTTTCTTCTGCACATCTGCAAACACATAACATGATTAGGAAGGTATAAGTCTATGGGGTTGATTTAATAAAGGCAAATGGACTGGGCACTTTGCAGTTGCTCCCCTACAAGGGCAGTTGCTCCAGAGATTAGTAAATGAGCAGAAGCTCTGCTGACTTCCACCATCCAATCATGTGCAAGCAAAATGCGTTTTTTTTTTTTTTTTTTTTTTTTTTTTTTTTTTTATTTCTTGCACGTGATTGGGTATTCTTTGTAAAGTGAAGCTTTTCCTCATTTACTAAGCTCTGGAGCAACTGCAAAGTGCACAGTTTATTTGCCTTTAGTAAATCAACCCCTTTGTGTCCGGTCCCCACATGAGTCTAAGAATTGACATGTGCGCAGACCAAAGAAAATTTCATGTACCTTCCTAATCAAAAGGCACCCATGCAAGTGCAGATCTGCCAGGTCTGAAGACGCATATGTCCATTGCCAGACCATCAAAGATGGTGGTTAGGGGTGGGGGGTCTGCGGCTGCTCATTCTACTAGTGTATGGCCAGCATAAGCTTCTCAAAGGCATCATGGTGCAAAGGTGTTTGGTGGTGGTTTTATCGTGGTGTAGGGTGTAAATGGTGGAGAATGATTAGCAAGACAGGGGAGAAAGTCTAATAGGAGTGATTGAAGGAAAGACGTGGGGGGGGAGTCAGGATGTGGAAGGAAGGTGGAATACTGAGATTGTGGGGCCATTCAGTATGGGGGAGTTGGGGCCGCAACAGTTCCTTGCTATATTTTAAATAGAAAGTGGAAATCCTATCGGTGTGGCCACCTTCCGCTAACCAGTGGAGGTCTGGATTACTCAGAGCCCCCTGGGCCTTAGAGAAACCACAAGAGTTACCCTTGGTGTTTCCCAGTCTGAAGGAGCCATTGAAGACAAATGGTTGTACAAGGTCCGGCTATCCAGTCCCAAGTGTGACCTCTATTGCCATGCTGATGATCTCATTGTTCCTGCAACATGATGCACATAATTCCCCCCCCCCCCATGCATAGTCCTGTAAAAGGCAAGCTGAGCTGGTGTCAGCCTTGAAAGTGAACACAAGCAGCTGATCCCCAGGCATTGTCCTCCCACCACTAGACCAGTAATGGTCCTACTCTAGATTCTGGGGGGCATAGCCACCAAGACCCTTCACATTTTGCAGAATTTGGGTTGCAGTGGGACCACAGGTACACTTTAGAGGGATGTTGTTGGGTTTCCAGTTCTGTTCCCAGTGGGAAGTCAATGCACCAGACCAAGATCTGTAGGTGGCATTAGGAATCTTCCATTACTTTCCTTTGTTCTATGTTGTAGATCCTGGGAAGTAATTATGAAGGCTTACTCAGTGCTGGAAGTGTGTGGTGGGTTTTTTTTTTTTTTTTTTTCTTAACCCTCCGTCATGTCGCTACTTAGCTTTTCCTGCTCAGAAAACCAGTTCGATCGCCATGAGAATTTAATATATTTTATTGAAGGACCTTTTATCCCGTGTTGCTGATGATGTGGCTGTTGTGTCTTTCTAGTTCGTCACTCCTCAAAACTTCCTGGCGGTTCTCCGTGGTGACGCAGAGGCGGTGAAGGGACAAGGATCCGGGAAGGTGCTTAGGAGGTTGGTGAATTATTATTCTTCAGTCCTTTTGAATTGGCCTCACATATATAAGTAAGCTGTTTGAATTGGAAGAGGGAATACGGGCTTCCTGTATGCATCTATGACCCATCCAACAAAGGTGTCCATACTTCTGAAATGTGATGTCCCCTGTTGCCCCTCTTGTTAAAGCTGAATTGCAGGCTTGGCCGTTTTTACATATTTGGACCAATAGAAGTATGTATGTTCCGTGCCTGTGGGATCCTCCTGGAAGTTGATGTATTAGACACTGTTTCTACAGTAATCTCCACTAGCTTCCAGGTTCTGTGCCAAGTGGCTGCCCTGCTGTCTTCTGAACACAGGAGCATGGGCGCCATTCAAAACTTTTTTTTTTTTTTTTTTTTTTTTTTTTTTAAATCCATTATTACAAAGAGTTCTCTGGACGAGGTGGAGATCGGAACGTTCCCTCTTGCCTCCCCACCTCATCCAATCAAGTGAATGGCACCCATTGCAAACAGGCGACCTCCTGTGTTCACAGGGCAGCCGCTCAGCACGGGACCCAGAAGCTAGTGGAGATCACTGTGGTGCGGATGTAGTAGCAGTGCCCGCTACAGTGATTTCCAGCTTCCAGGGGTTCCCAGAGGTATGGTACATAAATGTTTACAGCAAAGTTAGGCCAATGTTACTATATAAAGATTGCCATATCTGGAAATTATCTTTAAAACAGAAATGAACACCCCAAGCTGAAAACTGAATTAATTTGTAATAGTTAAGGAAAACTCCCCCGTCCATCCATGTCTCCATGCTTTTATTTTGCTGAGAAATCACTTTGACACCCCCCCCCTTAACATTTCTAGTATCTTAACTACTTCAGCCCCGGAAGAATTTACCCCCTTCCTGACCAGAGCACTTTTTTGCGATTCGGCACTGCGTCGCTTTAACTGACAAGTGCGCGGTTGTGCGACATGGCTCCCAAACAAAATTGACTTTTTTTTTTTTTTTTTTTTTTTCCCCACAAATAGTTTTCTTTTGGTGGTATTTGATCACCCCTGCAGTTTTTATTTTTCGTGCTATAAACAAAAGAGCGACAATTTTGAAAAAAAACACTTTTTTTTTTTTTTTACTTTTTGCTATAATAAATATCCCCCAAAAATATATAAAAAAAAAAATGTTTTTTTCCCCTCAGTTTAGGTGGGCGTGTGCGCGCCGCCAGCCGCCTCTTAAAGGGGAACGTACAGGTACGTGATTCTGCCTGTACAAGCCCTTCTGCTGCAGTATATCTGCGTGAGGCGGTTAAGGGCAGATGATTTGTGTAGCGCTTACTTCCTGAAATCCACCTGCCCTTAGCTCAGGAATGCCAGAAAAGGGGGGCGTGCTTAGCTGAGACAGACCCTCCTCCAGATAAAAGGGGGAAAAAAGATGCCCATGAAGACTCCTGGGACGTATGACCTCATTTTTGCCTAGGCCAAAAACCAGCAAGACTCTGGAGAAATGTAAAAAAAAAAAAAAATGTAACCAAGTAAATATTTTTTGGGGGGGGGGGGGGGGGGAGTAAATATGTGACAACTCTGCTTTGAATAGTAAGTCTGCACAGCTTTCAGCTATAACATGACATCACATAATTTGGGTAAGTCACTTTTTTTCTGTTCTCTTGCAGTGGACCGAACGACCATGTCTTTGTCTTCTTTTCTGATCACGGAGCTCCGGGTATTCTGGGCTTTCCCAATGACCATGTAAGAACCACCTCAAACCACCCCCCCACCACCCCGCCATAGCCACTTCTACCATTTCCCTACACCGAATCCCATTCCCTTTCATTTTTGCTGGGAGGAAAACCGAGGAAGACACTTCCTTTTTTTTTTTTTTTGGTCTGACATTCCCCTTCTAAAATAGAGTACTTCCTGGAATGTGAGTGTGCCTAGGCACTCCAGTTTTGTAACCTTAGGCCTCGTTCACATGGAGGATTTTAATTCATGCACCCAGCAGGGCCGAGTTTTACCGGCATGGGGTTGCGCAGGTGTTGCATACACCCTCCCATGATGGCAGTCCCATAGCTGTTAATTGAACCGTCATCCCTGTGATCTGTAGATGAATAAAAAGATCCAATGTTTCTTTTTATCTTGGTGTTTCAGTGGTTGAACATTGTTGTTGATAAACATTGCCCAGCAGCTTTTTTTTTTTTTTGACTGCTACAATTGCCGGGACTTCTTTAACACTTTAACTGTCAACAGGGGAACCCCACTGACAGCTGAATGAGTCATTTGGTTGTTAAGGACAAGGCGGCCCCGCTCCTTAAGAACTGATAATTGACGGCTTTTTTTTTTTTTTTTTTTTTTTTTCTTTTTTTACATTTCGGCTGTCAGCGGGGGGAATCCCGCTGACAGCTGAAGGAACTGAGCCTGAAAGTATCGGTTTCAGGTATTGGAGCATTTGCACGAGTACCGATACTCACGCAAAGGCTTAGTATCGGCTCAGATATTGGTATCGGTGCAACCCTACTTTTAACATTCTATTGTGGAACAAATGGACTTTCCCAAACAAAGACCACATACAGTACACTGTTAGAAATCGTCTTGAGAACTTTTTTTTTTCCCAGCCTGCCCCTCTGAATTTCCTTGAAAACAAATGCCAATTTGACCCCAATGATTAGAAATCGATTAAACGTTCTTGAAACAAACAAATGTGAACAATATTCTACTACTCAGCTGGCTTTTATGCGCATAAACAATATCCATTCCTTGTGCAGATATACAGTATTAACCAGGGCTGCCCCTACCCTGGGTCCATTGGACCCAGGCGGCACTTTGAGAGGGGCGGCAAATTGACGCCCGATAATTTTTTTTTTTTTTTTTTTTTTTTTTTTTTTTTTTTTCTCTTTTCTAGTAGTGGCTGCTTATCTGCTGGATGGCCAAGTGTTGCATAACCTGTCATGCTCAAAAATCACTATACTGCCCTAGCCTGCCCCTATACTGCCCTAGCCTGCCCCTATACTGCCCTAGCCCGCCCCTTGGATTTGCACATAATGGTATGTCATCTAATTTTGCATATAGACAAGGTGCTGTCCCATGTCAATCTGACTTCCTGATAAATTGTAGTTTTAATTATCATGATCTAAAATAACTATGTGGCGGCCTTTTGGGGGGGGGGGGTGCCATTTTATTAGACCCAGGCAGCACAATGTCTTGGGCCAGCCCTGGTATTAACATTACACACACAGCTGTGTCCCTGTTATGAAGCGTCCTTTGACATAATTCATACATTGTGTCTTTGGTTGTAGTAATCCTTAGACTTGTTGTTCTCCATTGCAGCTCCATGTTGAAGATTTGAACAAGACAATTCAATATATGTATGAAAACAAGATGTACAAAAAGGTAAGTGCCCAATGGTGTCCTAGGAAGTGGCCAGTTTTTATGATCTGCAATGGGGAGAGATTTACTAAAACTGGAGAGCACAGAATCTGGTGCAGCTGTGCCTGGGAGCCAATCAGCTTCTAAATTCAGCTTATTCAGTTAAGCTTTGATTAAAAAAAAAAAAAAAAAAAAAAAAAAAACTTGAACAGTGGTTCTCAACATGGGGGTCAATATGAAAATGGGTTCCCCCTAAGCGGACTTTTTAGGAACCTTTTTAAGAAATTACAAATATTAAAGGAGTATAGCGAAGTATTAAAATTTAACAAGTTTTATTTGAAGACAAATTATATTAAAACATTATATGCATTACATTCAACAAAACATTGGTATCTTGAAAAATTCATTACTGTCACCACACAGTGAATTCATGAAGAGACTCTTTTCACACCCAATGCGTTTCGGGATATATAATATTTTAGTCCTTCTTTAGGGCTGTAGAAGAGAAGAAAAGAGAAGTTCATATAGTATTTGGAGGCAGAGTGGTTATTGTTATGCCCATGCTGGATGCTGGGATGTGTGATTGGTCTATCTAACACTTGTCCTAAGAAACAAGTATTGGCCATCACCGTGTACTACACTCGCACCAACTTATACCCGATTTATATGGGATTCCATTTTTGCCTCAGTATACCACTCTGGCCAATACGCATCCATGGAACGCGGGGAAAACGCCCTCTAAATTAGGTCACCATTGAGTGATATACTTTCAGGCCAATTCATGATAACTACAGTGTTAAAGGGACAGCAACCTCACCAGCAAGAATTGTCCAATGCTATCTCAACGTTAGATCTTTAACGCAGATGACCTTGTTCAAGAGCACCTAAGTTGGCTGACCCCCCCCCCCCCAACTCCCCGCCAGCACGGCGGCTGACCCCCCCAACTCCCTCCCCCCACAAAGGAGTAAAAATAGAGAATACATGGAAGAGGGAGGAAGAGAGAATAAAAAGAACAAGAAAGATGGCTAGAGAGAGGGATGGGGGGGAAAAAACGAAAATTTAGGATAGAGAGAGGTAAAAGGGAAAGAAAGGAGAACAAAGAGAGTGGTACATCCTAAAATGTACCATAAGGGGTTTTAATACTGTATGAGTGGAAGGGACTCGGGAGCGCTAAATATCCATGGATTAGGAGAGCAAATTACTTGCCTTGGGTGCTGACAATCCACGCTACGAAAATTTACTGTTAGGTGTCCCCACAACTTGGGAAGTTTTATCAAGGGGTCACGATACTAGAAAGGTTGAGAACTGACCTAGAAGCTGATTGGTTCCTATGCAGAGCTGCACTAAATGTTGAACTCTCCGGCTTTAGTAAATCCCCCCTCAATGCATCGGTGTGCTGAGTCTTCTATAGCAGAACCTGTTGGAGTGACATGGAGATATTTCTCTTACAGATGGTTTTGTACATTGAGGCCTGTGAGTCCGGCTCGATGATGAATCACCTACCTAACAACATCGATGGTAAGTGCAGCTGGGATTTGTCTCGGTTTTCTCAGAGCAAATTCCACCATATACATTACAAATAGTGTTACAGATTAGACATGTGCACAACCGAAATTTTGGTGTGTGTGTGTTTTTTTTTTTTTTTTTTTTTTTTTTTTTTTTTTTTTTTTCTGTTTATCTGTTCATTAGTTATGATCGGCATTCGTTACTTCGGATAAATCTGGATGCATTTTGTGTTCGTTATGTTCACTAACAGTTAGGCAAATTTGAAAGGAAATTCCAATACCTATAATTGTTTATAGTTTTATTATAGTTTTTTTTATTAATAAATAATAAAACTATAATAATAGTTAATAATTTAATTATACTAGATATTACGAAAAATGAAATGATCTGAATGTAATCGATTCATAGGTTGAATCCATTTTCCTTCTTTTGGGTTATTCCTTCTTTCTGAAAATTCATTTTCGTATGCATTCGTCAAGAGTCTTTCGTTCCTTCTGATGCGTCTGAACGAATGTGCCAATTTTCATCCACAAACGAATTCGGAACAAAACAAATTGAACATGTCTATTACAGATTCTTACTTCGAGAATAGTAAACTCATTTACAGGAAGAGATAGGATTGTCACAGCAGTCAGGAATTCTGAAGCTGGCAAAGATTATGCCCTCTGCTGATTTGTAGAGCTCTGGCTTTGACTAAGCCAAGAGGCGAGTGTGTCAGAACTCTACAGAGAGACCGCTGCTTCCACACAGACAGCAAGGGTCCATCTCTGCAGCATGCTGGCAGGGAACAGGCTTTTCTACTCCAGGATTTGGCCCACCTCTTGTTTTGAGGCACCTGGAATGTATTTGTAACTGATTTAGGCCTTTGTTTGTTTTTTTCTCCCCTTACAAAGTCTACAGGAAAGTGTTGCCTAATAATGCAATTCATATACCAAACTGTTAAAATTCATTTATTATAAAATGATTAAAATATATTGCAAACTTTACCTAACACTTCTGTTTTGTGTATACAAACATGTAATGTATGGGAAATTTTTATACTGTATAACAGACTGTGACCTGCTGCATGCCTGAAATTCCTTCCCCAGGACAGATATTGTGAAGTATGGATCATTATCTCTTCTATATTTACATCTTCACATTATATTTTGTAGTTTATGCCACAACAGCCTCCAACCCTCATGAGCCCTCCTTTGCCTGCTATCGAGATGAAAAGCTAAACGCGTTTCTTGGTGATCTGTTCAGCGTCAGCTGGATGGAGGATTCAGACATGGTGAGTTTTTTTTTTTTTTTTTTTTTCTGTACACATTAAAATGCCTCAATTTACACCACCAGCTCATCAAGTATCTGGAAAAAGAACTGTATTAGCTGTCCAACGGCAGCCAATCAGCTTCAGTGTTTCTAAAGACCATCGGGCATAGATCATAAATTCAGAATATATAATGTAATCTAGATTGAAACAGAATAACTGCTTAAGTTTCAAGTCTCTCTCTCTCTCCCTCCCTTTCTCCCTCCTTCATTCCCTCATTCTTCCCTTTTTTTTTTTTTTTTTTTTTCCCCCTTCATTTTCCAAAAAAAAGTTTCTAATTGTTTATCAATCGAAGCTACAAGACACCGTGTCTACGGGACCTTAGTCAGCTTGGCTGAAAAGCCTCCCCCAGCTCAGCTCAGCACAGTTTGACTGACAGTGGCTCCTAGCAGGAGGATCCTAGGCTGTGCTTAGTGAATGTAACCACTCCCCCTGCACAGATACCACTTTTAAGACTGGGTACAAGTACCGATAATCTTATTTAATGTCATGTGACAGTGGCACTAATATGCAGCACTGATGGGGTGTGGATTGTGTCAGTAGTATATATATATATATATATATATATATATATATATATATATATATATATATATATATATATATATATATATATATATATATATATATATATATATATATATATATAATATTTTTTTTGGTCGGGATCAGTTACAAGCATCAAGCTCCCTGTATAGCTTTCAATGAAGCAGCTGACAGCCACGGGAGGGAGAAGCGGCTGTACAGGGACATCTGTGCTTGTAACTGGTCCCCACCGCCACACCGATCACCCACAGCTGTCCTCCTCTGGCTCCGGTGTCCTCCTACCTCCTGCTGGGAGATATCGGATAAGGCATCGGAGCATTTTCATGAGTATATGTGCAAATCCTTGGTATCGGCACCGATATTACACTAGTATCGGTGCAACCCTATATGTAACCATTCCCCACACATATAACCACACCCCCAGGTCAGTTTGATTGACAGCAGCTCCCAGCAAGAGCCTTGCTGTCACAACAGCAGCTGTACTTGGTGATAGTATCCTCGACCCCTGCACTTCTAACCACACCCCCTGCTTGGTTTGATTGACAGCAACTTCTCCCAGTAGGCGCGCTGTCATAACAGCAGCAGTTTCTAGTAATGTAACCACACCCCCTTCATGTGTAACCACGCCCCCAGCTCAGTATGATTGATAGTGGCTTCGGGCGGGAGCCGTGCTGTGACTTAAGGTGCTGCCCCTAGTTAATGTAACCACGCCCCTGAACATGTGACCACACCTCCTGCTTAGTTTGGTTGGCAACTTCTCTCAGGAGGCTCGCTGTCATAAAGGCAGCAGTGTCCAGTACATGTAACCACACCCCCTTCACATGTAACCACACCCCCAGCTCAGTATGATTGACGGTGGCTTCGAGCCGTGCTGTCACAACAGGAGCTGCCCCTAGTTAATGTAACCACGCCCCCTGTGCATGTGACCACGCCCGCTGCACATGGAAGGAATATTAGAAGGAATGCCCATTGCTGTCACCTGACCCCTAAACAAAAGTGTAATTTATAATAAATCGCTGCCATTTCTATGACTATTGCTTAGTGATGACGCGTTGCATTGTTTTTTATATATATATTGGGAGTGTTTTCTGTTCTATGACTTCACATAAGATATAATGTTTGTATTCTAGGAGGATCTGTCACAGGAGACCTTACACAAACAGTATTTATTGGTCAAGCAACGCACCAATGAAAGTCATGTGATGCAGTACGGGAACCGGGTGAGTGATGGAGACATTCATTGTTGGGTGGAGCTCTATAGACATGTACATTGTAGTCCTCTACAGAAATCTCTTCTCTTCTATCTTTTAATGAATGTTTCACCAACAATGTTACTTTGTATAGCAAATGCCGTCCATATACATGTGCAGGTTCTGCTTCCTCCTTAGTAATGCTGCACAGTGGTTGTGTGTTACAGATCCTCTAGCTCAATGCAAATGTTTCATTCTTCTGATTGGCTGTAAAACAATACACTTTGTATGATTATTTTTTTTTTAACACTTTAAGTGGTCAGTCCTATCAGAAGCTAAGAACACTTAAAAGGGGGAGGTTAAGCCTATATATCCAAAGAGACTTTGTTATTGATATTCTGTATCTTGTTGCTTTTTCTTTATCAGACTATTTCGAAGATGAAGGTGAGTCAGTTCCAGGCTAGCGGTAAAAAAGTCGCCCCTCCCATGACCCTGGAGCCCATACACAACCTGGACCTGACCCCCAGCCCAGAGGTGCCCATGGCCATCCTCAAGAGCAAGCTCCTATCTACTAATGATGCTGCCGAGGCCCTGGATATACTGAGCAGGATAAAGGCGCTACAGGAGGTGAGAGGAGCCGGCCGCTGATACAAAACAATAAATATAAGGATTTAATTTCTATTATATAGCTAAACCGCAGAAATGCAGTGGGGACGGAAAGTATTCAGACCCCCTTAAATTTTTCACTCTTTGTTATATTTCAGCCATTTGCTAAAATCATTTAAGTTCATTTTTTTTCCTCATTAATGTACACACAGCATCCCATATTGTACACACAGCCCCCCATATTGTACACACAGCACCCCATATTGACAGAAAAACACAGAATTGTTGACATTTTTGCAGATTTATTAAAAAAGAAAAACTGAAATATCACATGGTCCTAAGTATTCAGACCCTTTGCTCAGTATTTAGTAGAAGCTCCCTTTTGATCTAATACAGCCATGAGTCTTTTTGGGAAAGATCCAACAAGTTTTTCACACCTGGATTTGGGGATCCTCTGCCATTCCTCCTTGCAGATCCTCTCCAGTTCTGTCAGGTTGGATGGTAAACGTTGGTGGACGGCCATTTTTAGGTCTCTCCAGAGATGCTCAATTGGGTTTAAGTCAGGGCTCTGGCTGGGCCATTCAAGAACAGTCACGGAGTTGTTGTGAAGCCACTCCTTCGTTATTTTAGCTGTGTGCTTAGGGTCATTGTCTTGTTGGAAGGTAAACCTTCGGCCCAGTCTGAGATCCTGAGCACTCTGGAGAAGGTTTTTGTCCAGGATATCCCTGTACTTGGCCGCATTCACCTTTCCCTCGATCGCAACCAGTCGTCCTGTCCCTGCAGCTGAAAAACGCCCCCACAGTACGATGCTGCCACCACCATGCTTCACTGTTGGGACTGTATTGGACAGGTAATGAGCAGTGCCTGGTTTTCTCCACACATACCGCTTAGAATTAAGGCCAAAAAGTTCTATCTTGGTCTCATCAGACCAGAGAATCTTATTTCTCACCATCTTGGAGTCCTTCAGGTGTTTTTTTTTTTTTTTTTTTTTAGCAAACTCCATGCGGGCTTTCATGTGTCTTGCACTGAGGAGAGGCTTCCGTCGGGTCACTCTGCCATAAAGCCCCGACTGGTGGAGGGCTGCAGTGATGGTTGACTCTCTACAACTTTCTCCCATCTCCCGACTGCATCTCTGGAGCTCAGCCACAGTGATCTTTGGGTTCTTCTTTACCTCTCTCACTAAGGCTCTTCTCCCCCGATAGCTCAGTTTGACCGGACGGCCAGCTCTAGGAAGAGTTCTGGTCATCCCAAACGTCTTCCATTTAAGGATTATGGAGGCCACTGTGCTCTTAGGAACCTTAAGTGCAGCAGAAATTTTTTTCGTAACCTTGGCCAGATCTGTGCCTTGCCACAATTCTGTCTCTGAGCTCTTCAGGCAGTTCCTTTGACCTCATGATTCTCATTTGCTCTGACATGCACTGTGAGCTGTAAGGTCTTATATAGACAGGTGTGTGGCTTTCCTAATCAAGGCCAATCAGTATAATCAAACACAGCTGGACTCAAATGAAGGTGTAGAACCATCTCAAGGATGATCAGAAGAAATGGACAGCACCTGAGTTATATATATGAGTGTCACAGCAAAGGGTCTGAATACTTAGGACCATGTGATATTTCAGTTTTTCTTTTTTAATAAATCTGCAAAAATGTCAACAATTCTGTGTTTTTCTGCCAATATGGGGTGCTGTGTGTACATTAATGAGGAAAAAAAGAACTTAAATGATTTTAGCAAATGGCTGCAATATAACAAAGAGTGAGAAATTTAAGGGGGTCTGAATACTTTCCGTCCCCACTGTATAAGAAATCAAAGAATTAATCCTGTTGTGCATTAAGTGAAGAAAAAACTTCTATGTTTTTAAACCAGCATTTTCTGCTAGAAAATTACTTGGAACCTCCAAACATATTCTATTTTCTGAAATCGGAGACCCTAGGGAATAAAATGGTGGGTGTTGCAGGATATTTGTGCAGCCGCTTATCAAATACGTATTTTCAGGAACAAATGTGTTAAAATGAATTTTAGTACACACTATAAAACCCAATTTTTGGGTAAAATCTAAAACTGGGTTGCGCGGTGTAGATACCCAACATGTCAAAGATTCACAATTCTTTTTATAGGTGATGCTTTAAAAGCCTTTATAGGTAATCAGTGTAGAGTTATTTGTGACTGACGACCCTAGAATTATTGCTCTCACTCGTTCGCAGCAATACCTCACATGTCACGTGCCGGAACTATGTGTGTTTTTCTATTAGTGTGGTGATGGCAATTCTTAACTTTTGTATGAAGAAAAAAAAAAAAAAAAAAACTTTATTGCTATCACAAAGGCGCTAACCAGTTAATAATAATAATATTAGTCAGGATTTATATAATGCCAACAGTTTACACAGCGCTTTACAATATAAAAAGGAGACAATACAGTTATAATACAATAAAATACAAGAGGATTAAGAGGGCCCTGCTCAGAAGAGCTTACAATCTAATGGGGGTGTGGCAGGTGGTACAAAAGGTTGTAACTGTGCGGTTTGAGCTAACCAGTCCCCTATGTGATGGCACTGACAGGGGACAGGTACTCTTTATGGAGACATCAGGGGTGTATTAGACCCCCATTGCCTCCCCTGCCCTCCGATGCAGCTAGTCAAGCACGGATTGTGCTACTGTAAAAGCGATTGGCGGGCTGTAAAATTTTTATACCAAGCTCATGGCTGCCGCACTTCAAGTCTGGAAAGTTTAAAACCTCCTAAGGACGTGAAGTGGGTAAATACAGTTAGTATGAATACCTAAATCTGTCTTCATATTGGCTTCATGCATTCCCCTGCTTGTGCCAGGCAGGTTGTACGGCATTGAACAGTGCTGTCAGTCTAACACTGGACACTTGCTGGGGGGGCAGAATGGTGGCGTCATCCATACGGTGGTGCCCCATCATTGTCCAATCAGGATGGCGGGTCTGTGACCAAGCTGTGTTGCTTATCAACAATAGAGAAGTGTGGTCACTGACCGAGGTACTTCCAAGTTCCTCTGATTTTCCACATCTGGTCCTTGTATAAATCATCATATCATAGCCGGCTTTTATATCCATCCCCCCTCCTCTTCCCTGCAGGCCAAAGCCTTGATCGAGGAATCTGTAAAGAAAATTGTTTCTTTGGTGACGGAATCCGATGAGATGACAGAAGAGATTTTCACCGACCGGCTGGATATTAACGATCACTCCTGTTACCGTGCGGCCGTCGAGCATTTCAAGAAGCGGTGCTTCAACTGGAACAACCCTCTGGTAAGTCCCGGTCATTATCATTATCACAGCCTCAATCTGCTGCTTCTCTTGGGGGGGTCACAGGGGGGATCAATTCACTAAAGAATATCTCATGAGATAATTAAATCAGGTGACCTTCTTCTTTTTTTTTTTTTTTTTTTCCCAATTATCTCATGAAAAAAATGAATAAATGGATGAGTTAAAAAAGTCCTGGTCCAGGCATGAGGTATTGAAGGAATGTAAAAAAAATAAAAAGCCAGTTTGGAGGAGTCTCTGCCTCTTTTGGATGAGTTTCTCAACAGTAATGCGTAGAAACCTAAATATTGAAAAACAAAATTATCGGGAATTTTTTTTTTTTTTTTAAGAAGCCAGTGGCGTGCAAAACACACCCAAAAAAAGTGCACACATAAAGAGTGACACGCAAAAAATGTGCAACGGGTGTTACACTGTCCTCCACTAGGGAAGGACCTTACCCTGATCCCCCGGGGCGTTGGGCTCCAGACGGGGACTGAGGTACTTCAACATGGGTCCATCTGGCCGAAACCAGACAGACCCCCCCCCCCCCGTTCTCTGGAAGGTCTGCCGAAACAAACCCACCCAAGTACTAGGTGGGGCTCCCCCGAAGGGAGCCCCCCAAGAGAGGGCAAAGCAAGCCAGAAGGCCTATGTCCACCCCCTCCCAAGACTTTCAGAGTAGGCCCGAGGACCCACACCCTACTCATCACACAGTGACAAACGTGTATACACAATGAAACAAAAAAGTGACAAACACGGGGATAAATAAAAAGGAAGTGGGGAGAAGGAAGTGGGAGAGTGAAAAGTGACCATTGTGTAATACAACGGCCGGCCCTCCGGCCAGGAATACAAATTTCCCCTGGTCCTAGCCAAAAGGCTCGGCCCTAGAGGCAGGTGTGAAAAACGTGTGTTGTGGTGAAGTGACCATGGTGCCATAAATCAAGTGACTGTATGGCACGCCTGAACTGCCACTTCAGGGACACATTCACCACTGGCTTTTCATGCAACCCTGACCCCCAGACCACAGCAGCCCCCACCCCAGGCAGAAAGGCCTGAAGTTCTGGAAACTTGGTGAAAGCCCTTTACCATCAGGCCTCACCGTCGTTCCATCCCTCCTACCTAATTGCATTCGGGAAATACTAGCCGCTCCCCCGGTGGGAGAAAGGGGAGCCAGTGTTCTCTCCTGAAAAAACTGACCGGAGCTAGAGCTACCCCAATCTAGGCCAGAAGGCCAGGGACCCGACCCTCCGGCCAGACCCAATGGTTCTCCATCCCCATCAGAAGACTTCCCTTTTGGCTACAAACCGCTCCAGGTTACCTTTTTACTCCAGCAGTTTTTGCATAGCCACCCCTAATCCACCTCGCCGTAGATCAGGGACGGAAGCAAGCGCCACCTCCTGGAAACTGATAAGAACAGATACTACACTTGATCTTAGCCAAAAGGCCAAGAAGCGAAATTATCGGGAATGATTTACTTAAAGCATAACTAAAGGCAAAACTTCTTCCTTTTTTTTTTTTTTTTTGTTTTGGATAGGGTGGAGATGGATTAGAACCCCTGTCAGGGTTTTATTGCTTTCTGTGTCCCCGTTGGGGAGATTAAAGTGATTTGTAAAGTCTCATTCTCTCCCCCCCCCCCCATAAAAGTAACAAACAAGTTATACTTACCTGCATTGTTGCAGTGGTTTTGCACAAAGCAGCCCCGATCCTCCTCTTCTCAGGTCTCTCGTCTCTCATCTGTGATCCTGGCCCCTCCCTCCTGTTCAGTGCCCCCACAGCAAGCAGCTTGCTATGGGGGCACCCGAGCCGAGTCACAGCTCCCTGTGTCCATTCAGACACGGAGCCCTGACCTGGCCCCGCCCCTCTCTCCCCTGATTGGCCTGCTGACTTTGGCCATTGGCTGTCGCTGCTGTGTCTCAGCCAATCAGGAGGGAGAATCTCAGATGTCTGAGACACTTGTGGACATTGAGGGAGTCAGGTGAGTGTTGGGGGGGCTGAGGGGGGCTGCTGCACACAGAAGGCTTATCTTCATGCATCTTCTGCCTTTACAACCCCTTTAAAGTGGTTCTAAAGGCAGGTTTGCATTCTATGCATTAAGATAAAAAGCCTTCTGTGTGCAGCAGTCCCCCCCCCCCCCCCCCCCTACTTAAGCCCATCCCCATCCAGTGATGTTGCACGAACGCCTCGGCTGTCCGGGGCTCTCCATCCTGATTGGCTGAGACACAGCAGCGCCATTGGCTCCTACTGCTGTCAATCAAAGTCAATAAGCCAATTAGGAGAGAGGGGGTGGGGCCAAACCACAGCTCTTGTGTCTGAATGGACAATGCTGCTTGCTCTGGGGGCACTCGGCAGGAGGGAAGAACCAGGAGCGTGGGTGAGGGACCCGAGAAGAAGCATACACTCGCATGCAAATCTGTCTCTCTGCTTGATTGGCGGGTGCTGAGGGACTGTGTGTGTGTGTGTGTGTGTGTGTATGTGTGTGTGTATGTGTGTATATATATATAATATACTATTGATAAAATATTATTTCTAATCTATATCACACACGTGATCCGGCACAGAGGTGCCACCCTGTAGCAGTAAAACTGCTATATCGCACAGACTTTAAGTGGTTAATTTACCCCATAAAATAACATTACAGGAAATCCCAACCCTTGGTCTGAGACCTCATTTTTTGTGTCAGAAGTATACACATCTGATATCCAGGATATTGCTTTCATTGTGTAACATTTAATAAACTTTTTTTTTTTTTTTTTTTTTTTTTATCTTTCTGTTTCCGTGGCTGAGCAATGTTGCTGATAAACATTGCCCAGTTGGTTTTTTTTTTTTTGTTTTTTTTTTGACAACCGGGACTTTGTTTACACTTCGGCTGTCAACAGGGGAACCCCACTGACAGCTGAATGAGGCTGACAGTTGAAAGAACCGAAAGTGTCGTTTCAGGTATCGGAGCATTTGCACGAGTACCGATACAAATGCTTAGTATCGGCACCGATATTGGTATTGTGTAACCTTAGTATAGACATCTGATATCCAGGATATTGCTTTCCTTGTGTAACTTTTTTTTTTTTTTTTCTTTTTTTCTAACTTGTTCTGTGTTATTGGTGATATGAGACCTGACTGTGTATTTGTCATTGCAGTATGAGTTCTCCATGAGGCGGCTGTATACTCTGGTGAACCTCTGTGAATCCGGATTTCCACTAGAGAGGTAACCATCTCTGCCTTTCCTTGTAGTAATGTTAATTGTCGTCTATATATCTGCTCCGTATCCTTCGCCCTGCGACTCTTGGCAGCCGCTCTGATCTGTCTGAAATTAGCATAATGGAAAGGTGCACACGGACAGGACAATATATAGACCAGGACAAGGGGGTCCCCCGCTCTTGGTGTTTTGCTGTCAGACAGGGCGCCCCTCCTCCCTCCATGGCCGCCCAACAACGCAGCTAGCAAGGAGACGGCTTTGAAAGACGGCACTTCTCTCTGTTTTCAAGCACTGGTCCAAGAGAAGCATCACACGGGCAGTGGCGGCACTCGATCCCTTGGGAGTCTCGCACCTCCCCCCCCCCCCCCCCCCCCCCGGCGATTGATCAAACGATTGGGAAAGGAGGTAATCCATGGCCTTACATTATGCTGCCGTAGAGTGTTGCGGGGAGGAGGATGTTGACAAGGTGTTGGTGCTGGATCCGGGGTAGGGCTCCTGCAAGAGGCTGTTGCTGCTCCTCGCTGCACATGGCCTGCAGCTTGTGGAGGAAAGAGCCGGGGGCCGTTGCTTCTCCTCCCGTCCTAAGACTCCCTGGTCAATCGGGTCTCAGGACCTACTTCCTGATTGGCTCGGAGGAGAAGCAGGAAGACTTTAGCGAATATTCGCTACTGTCACACAAGTGGGTGGGCTTGGGGACGCACTTTTTTTTTTTTTTTTTTTTTTTTTTTTTAAGCCAACATGTAACCTGTTCCCAATGCTGCAGCCGCCGCTCGCTGCCCCCTCCCGGCAGCTAGCTAGCGGTCACTTCTTGAAAATGGCCTGGCCATGCGGGGTTCCGCCCACACTGCCACGTCACAGCTCTGTGTGTGAATGAACTAGAAGCCCCGACATCCAAATCGGCTGTTGGCTTGTAGCTCTCAATGAACTACCATGGTGCTGTTGAGCGCTGCGGGAGTTCATTGAGTGTTCCTGTCAGGGAGTATAGGCTTACCCCTATGAGACCTGCATGTCATCGGCGATCCATAAATGCACATATTATTATTTTATTTATTTTTATCTACAAAAGATGGGCATTTATTCTTTTTTGTAGAAAGGGGAACTTATCCTTTTTAAGTGCACCCCAGGGAGCAAGATGTCAGCTCTTAAATAAAGCTTTTTAGGGTTGGAGATCAGGCTGGACTGACTCGCTCAGTTGAGGGTCTGTGAGTGGGTGATGGTGGAGGTGGGTTGGAAGAGTTCTCTCCTAAGGATTTCAGCCCAACTTAACAGAAGGCAGGTGGTAAGCCCTTTTTTGGGGGCTTGGGCTGCTACCTTTTGGGTATGGCTTCGGGGGCGTTTCCCCATATACTTGTAACGGTAGGTAAAAAGGAACACCCGAACTCCAATGACATGCAAACTGAAAGGTGAATTTGTAATTGTTTTGTGGGAAGTAGCGACAAGTGATCAAGTCAGTGCATTTCGGGGAACAGACTCCCCCTTCTTCAGGGCTATCAGAAAAAATTAAAGTGTACTCGATCTCTCTCTCTCTCGATCTCTCTCTCTCGATCTCTCTCTCTCGATCTCTCTCTCTCGATCTCTCTCTCTCGATCTCTCTCTCTCGATCTCTCTCTCTCTCGATCTCTCTCTCTCTCTCTCGATCTCTCTCTCTCTCGATCTCTCTCTCTCTCTCTCTCTCTCTCGATCTCTCTCTCTCTCTCTCTCGATCTCTCTCTCGATCTCTCTCTCGATCTCTCTCTCTCTCGATCTCTCTCTCTCTCTCTCGATCTCTCTCTCTCTCGATCTCTCTCTCTCTCGATCTCTCTCTCTCTCTCTCTCGATCTCTCTCTCTCTCTCGATCTCTCTCTCTCTCTCGATCTCTCTCTCTCTCTCGATCTCTCTCGATCTCTCTCGATCTCTCTCTCGATCTCTCGATCTCTCTCTCGATCTCTCTCTCTCTCTCGATCTCTCTCTCTCTCTCGATCTCTCTCTCTCGATCTCTCTCTCTCGATCTCTCTCTCTCGATCTCTCTCTCTCGATCTCTCTCTCTCGATCTCTCTCTCTCGATCTCTCTCTCTCGATCTCTCTCTCGATCTCTCTCTCGAATTGTATATCAGAACATCATATAAACAGGTGAAGCATATAGAGACTGTAAAATAAAAAAAAAATGTGCGTGTAAAATGAAATTGCTGATCCAAATATTTATAAAAGACAATCATGGAAATTGTCAGGGGTTCCTAAACTTTTGCATAGGAGGGGGAGTCTCTGTTCCCCTGAAATGCATTGGCTTGATCCCTTGTCACAACTTTCAATAAAACTATTACAAATTCACCTTTCAGTTTGCATCTCATTAGATATCGGGCGCTCCTTTGTACCTATCCTTATAATTTCTCAATCAAAGCGACTTATAGTTGCGTCTTTAGGTTGCACTATTGATGCTCTCATTGGGTAGAATAGAACTACATGACGCCGAGGTGCTTTGCAATTTCTACATATATTTGCTGAGAGGTCTGTTTGTAAAATAGCAACAGATATGACCGGTCTTTACACATTTGCTGTGTATATAATGGCCCTTTTTACCAGTTGTGGGTCCAGATTGGTGAGCACCTACCATTTTTCCTGCCTTTCCCTGTTATATAATATTTAGTATTTTGGAGACACGCTGACACTATTTTGTGTTTTTTTACAGCATCACCCGTGCTATGGATGACGTCTGCCAAGGTCTTCACTGACAAGACTGGCAACATCGAGTTTTCCAGCAGAGGGCAGTAGAGGGGCACTGGTGATCATTAATCCTCTCTACCCCAGCCTGAAGCTTCTACCTCAATCCTGAACTACTCTATGACCGTTTTTGCCTTTTTTATATCATAATTCTTCAGTACAAGTCTCAACCTTCATTTACAAAGCCAAGTCCATCTAAGACTGTGTTGGATCTGAAAAGCTTGAGCAAGGCCCTGATCTGTACATCCAAAAGGAGGAGTCAGGAACCGCCCCCTAGGAAGTCAAGGCCTGCCCCCTAGAGACCACCAAACAACATAAATCACAAGACTTGAAGAGTGGTGACAACTCTTGAGATGCTGCTTGACCAAAGCGAAGGGTGGAAATTGACTCGGACTACCTCTGGACAGTTTTAATGTCTGACTTGAGTCTGATCACATTTTTGATTTTGGGGAAATGACCACAAACTGAAAATGTAGCTTTTAACTTATTACTGTAGAATGCAGATTTTACATTTTGTATCTCTAGAATGTGTTTGTTTTAATTGCAGAGAATGTTTTTGTGTGTGTGTGTGTGTGTGTGTGTGTGTGTGTGTGTGTGGTTTTTTTTTTTTTCTCAAAGACTGTGAATCTGTCACTCAGGTAACAAATTGTGGAAGTCAATATTCTTGTATAGCTATAGTACATACCACAGACTGCTGCCTTTATACTTGAAATGTGGTTCTTATTAAAGGGTAACTCCACTTTTGGGGGGGGGATTGCAAATAAAGAAATGTATATAGCATTGTGACGCACAATATATTGTAACTGAATGTTATTAAAAATTACCTTTCCTTTTCGATCTGCAGCCGCTGTAATTTTTCTGAAAATGCTATATGGCTACAGTGCCTTGAAAAAGTATTCATACCCCTTGAAATTTTCCAAATTTTGACATGTTACAACAAAAAAAACGTAAATGGATTTTATGTGATAGATCAACACAAAGTGGCACATAATTATGAAGTGGAAGCAACACAGATACTTATAATATAATATAATATAATAATTTATTTTTTTTTTTTTTCAGGTTCAGTCCACTGAGTGTGTTAAGTGAGAATTTCAGGTTTTTTACTACTGCCCACCTCTCCCACTTCCCACCCCGAATCCCCCCCCCCCCCCCCCCCGGTGTTTGTTTAAAACATAACCCCTATGCATTCCACTTTTCCTGCAGTCATCAAGCTCAACACTTCTCATTCTTTTTACAATCACGGCACATTTTAAGAATATGGAAAATCTTGAAGCACCCCCAGTCTACAATGTACAAATTGTAAATGTTACTTTTCATTGGAAAACCTGAGTCTGGGACGACCTCCTTGATAAAATGAACTTTACATTGGAGCCCCCTATCTCATCAGAAGCGCCCTTCACGTCAGAGGTCCTCCCATCATGTCAGAGGTTCCCCCATCACATCAGCGGTTTCCATCACATTAGAGCTCCCCCCTTACATCAAGGTTCCCCCCCCCCCCCCCCCCCCCCATCACATCAGAATGTTACTTACCAATGGGGAACCCTAGCCTAGTGCAATGCACACAACCATGATGAAATTAACTTTTTACATCAGAGGTCCTCCCATCACGTCAGAGGTTCACCCCCCCCATCACATCAAAGGTCCTTTCATCACATCAGAGGTCCTCCCATTACATCAGAGGTTCCCTCATCACATTAGCGCTCCCCCCATTATATCAGAATGTTACTTAATGTGATGGTTCCTCCCATCACATCAGAGCTCCCCCATTACATCAAGCCCCCATCACATCAGAATGTTACTTAACAATGGGGAACCTGAGCCTAGGGCAATGCACACAACCTTGATGAAATTAACTTCACATCAGAGGTTCCTCCATCACATCAGAGCCCCCCCCCATAACATCAGAATGTTACTTAACAATGGAGACCCTAAGCCTGGGGCAATGTACCCAACCATGATGAAATTAACTTCACATCAGCCCATCACATTAGAGGTTCCTCCATAACATCAGAGGTCCTCTCATCACATTAGAGGTCCCCTATCACATCAAAGGTTTCTCCATCAAATCAGAGGTCTTTCTATTACATCAACGGTCCTCCCATCACATCAAAGGTTCTCCCATCACATCAGCGGTTTCTCCATCAAACCAGAGGTTCCCCCCATCACATCATAGGTGTCCCTTCAAGTCAGAGCTCACCTCCATCACATCAAAGGTTGTCCCTGTATGTTACTCCCCCATTACATCACTGAATCTCAACACATCAGAGCCCCCTAAATCTAGAGCCCCCCTCATTACACAGTCCCCCAAAATCATTTTTTTTTTTGTGGATGGCCTGATACCTGGGTTGTAAATGTCAATTATCCAGCTATATCAACACAACAATATTCCTGATTATATCACGCTGCACTGTTGGCTATTATTATACAGGGTTTTACATTGTGAAGTTCATTTCTATTTACTACCGTGATGATGTCACTGCTACTTTTACAAGGTAATATCTGGGAATGCACAGGCATTTGGAACACACAAAGTAGGTTTGTATCCTTTGTGGCTATTGAGGAATTTAAGTTTGCCCATGAATACAGAGACCTCATTCCCCTGTAGACACTTTTTAGTGACTTTATCAGCCGATAAGAAATGTTCATACATCAGCGATTCTACAAGTCCAGAGATTGCTACATTTCCTGCCCATAACAACAACAGTCCCCCTGGATCTCGGGTGACACAATACGTGTGACACTTGAGGCTCGGTTCACACTGCCGTGACTTGGGAGTTCAAAGTCGCATGATAAGTCACACCCCATTAACTGCAATGGAACCGTTCTAATCCGTGCGACTCGAGTCGCAGCAACTTAGAAAGGGGTTCCTGCACTGCTTTGGAGCGACTTCATCACGACTCGCATTGACTTCTGTTAACCACTTCAGCCGCAGAAGGTTTTACCCCCTTCATGACAAGGCCATTTTTTTTGCAAAACGGCACTGCGTTACTTTAAATTACAATTGTGCGGTAGTACTTTAGTTTATACTGCTACCTACAGGAGGTTTGGACGCTAATGCCCTGTACACACGGTTGGACTTTCCGACGGAAAATGTGCGTTCAGAGCTTGTTATTTTAAATCGTTTAATACAGCACACTCTCTTCTTCTTTATAATGTGAGAAGAATGAAGTTGTTTTGCTGCTCAGATTCACACAGACTTCTCTCAAACTTCTTTCTTTATTATTTCTCGTGATTTCATGAATATAATATTTTTATTCATCTGATCTACAGAATATTTTTTTTTGTTTTATGTTTTTATATTTGTTATTATTTGTTGTTTGTTTCTTTAACCACTTCAATACCAGGCACTTAGACACCTTCCTGCCCAGACCAATTTTCAGCTTTCAGCGCTGTCGCAATTTGAATGACAATTGTGCGGTCATGCTACACTGTACCCAAACAAATTTTTTATCATTTTGTTCCCACAAATAGAGCTTTCTTTTGGTGGTATTTGATCACCTCTGCGGTTTTTATTTTTTGCGCAACAAATAAAAAAAGACCGAAAATTTTGAAAAAAAACAAGTTTTTCTTTGTTTCTGTTAAAACTTTTTGTAAATAAGTACGTTTTCTTCTTCAATGACGGGCACTGATATGGCTGCACTGATGGGCACTGATGGGCACTGATGAGGTGGCACCAATGAGGTGGCACTGATGATGGGCACTGATAGGCGGCACTGATGGGCACTGATAGGTGGCACTGGTATGTGGCACTGATGGGCACTCATAGGTGGCACGGATGGGCACTTATAGGCGGCACTGATGGGCACTCGTAGGCGGCATTGATGGGCACTCGTAGGTGGCATTGATGGTTACTTATGGGTGGCACTGATAGTTGGCACAGATGGGCATGGATGGGCACTGATAGATGGGCACTGATGGGCACGGATGGGCACTGACAGGTGGCATGAATGGACACTGATGGGTGGCACTGATGGCACTGCTTGTTTGCAGTGATGCCCCTAAGGGTGGCATTGCTGGGCATCACTGCAACATAATGGTGCCAATCAGTGTCCATTTGTGGGCACTGATTGGCACAGATTTGGCACACTGGGCACATGTGGATGGCCATGGGGTACATACCTGGCCATCCACATGTTGCCCCTTCCCTGGTGGTCCTAGTGGCGATCCCTGGTGGTCCAGTGTGGTGATCTGCGGGGGGGGGCTGCGCTGATAATCAATCAGCGCAGACCCCCCCTGCCAGGAGAGCCGCCGATCGGCTCTCCTCTACTCGCGTCTGTCAGACGCGAGTGAGGAAGAGCCGATCAACGGCTCTTCCTATTGACAGCGTGATCAGCCGTGATTGGACACGGCTGATCACGTGGTAAAGAGCCTCCGCCGGAGGCTCTTTACCAAGATCGGTGGAGCAGTGTGTCAGACTGACACACTGCTCCACCGATCGCCATGATGCACTCCCCCGGGGGCACGCTGCGGCATGTTATCCTGCAGGACGTCATATGACGTCCAGTCAGGATAACAGAACCACTTCCCGGACGTCAATCCGCCATAGGGCGGGCGGGAAGTGGTTAATCAAGATCTCCTGTTTTTTTTTTTATTTTTTTTTTTGGTGATCTCCCTAATATTTTTTTGTTTGTTTTGTGTGTCAAGTTACCACAACACCATTATTATCTTGTATTTTTGAATCTCAAGGAGATTGCTTGGTGTTGGCGTCCCTTGTTAATTTCACATTGTATTTTGGGAATGTACCTGCCTACTCACAAACAAACTGTCCTTTTTGAAGTAAAACACATAGGCAAGTATTTGTGAAAAATAAATAGCCATTTATTCTGGGTCATAACAAAATAAAGAGGAAGGCAACGCTGGATAAACTGGTGAAATTAGCGAAGCCTTTGTACCCCAGGGCAGACATCAATAATTTTACAGTCAAAATTGGTGGCCTGAGGAGTCCTTATAATAGTGAGCACAATCTGGTCCAGGACTACAAGAGATCAGGAACAGCAGCAGATGACATATATGTCCCCAGGCTGTGGTCATACTACAGCCTGCGTCTTTTGTCAGACCAGACTGAACCCAGGTCATCACTCTCTGGTCTTTCTTAGACGCTTCTTTCAAGGCAGTGGCTCTGGTGTTGGAGGTGTGGCAGGAGGTGGAGGAGGACTATGGTTAAACTCACAAACTTGGCTTTGGCTTGTGAGTTGGCCCCTCAACCCCTTATTTAGGGCTTGAAAGATCAGATACTCACATATTAGGCGTTGGCCCTCCTCCATTTCCTGCATTTTGCAGGCTGTAATGTACGCAAAGTCCTCTTGAACACTGGGGGGGGGGGTTTCTGAGGGCCGCAGTAGCCTTCAGAAATAGGCCAATTGCTGCCACCTTCACGTTACTCCTCTTCCTGGCACTTTTTGTGGAAGACGGAGGGGAGGGAACTGGGTTTTGGGCAGGCTACTGGGCACAGCCACCTCTTGGCTGCCACTTTCCACAGCCTCCTCCTGCATGAGACTTTCCTGTGTATGAAAAGGGACATAGTTTTAGTTTTTGCTTCATCAATCACACACAATTTTCAGCTCATGACTGTTGCAAATTGAATGTTAATAAATAGAAAAGACTATCATTCTGAGCCCAGCATTTTTCATTCTTGTCCCAATCATTTGTGGCCACTACTTTCTATTGATATATAAAACACTTTGTGAAATCAGAAATTAGTTATCAAAATTAACATATATTTAACATCATTAATTTGACAACCAGAAATATTTAGAAGAATGCTATACCTGACTCAAGCTGGGCTCCTCCACATGTTGCTGCCTGGAAGGCCCAGGTTGGTTGTCGGAAGCCTCAGCTGGGGTGGAAGGAAGCCTTGAAGGAAGACTGGAGAGTGCTGGCCTGGGTTCAGTCTGGCCTGCCAGAAAATGCAGTCTGTTGTAGTACCACAGCCTGGGGACATAAATGTCATCTTCTGCAGCTCCTGATCTAAGGGAATCCTGGACCTTCTTGCGCTCCCTAAGATAAGTGCTCCTCATGCCACCAATTAGGGCTTTCAAAAAGGGGATGTCTACCGCAGGGATCACCGGCTTCATAAATTCCACCAATTGATTCAGCACTGCCTTCCCCTTTGTTTGATTCTTATCATCAGAGTGGTTTACCTGCCACAGACAGGGCAGCTCCCTGAACATATCAAGGAATATGGGGATAAAGTCATGATCATTCAATAGATCCATTTTCTCTGCAAGACACAACACAAGACAAACCCTAAATGTGAGGCGCAACTCGCATAATCTTGACACAATATAGGCCTTAATCTAAAAGCAGTATAGGCCACTGATGCCCCACATTAAAATTGTACCTTCGTTAAAATGATTGTCGCTTCCGTTACTTCATCCTCCGCTCACAGATCGTACGTACAACGCATGCATGTTGCGCTTTATATACACTGCGTATGCGTGAAACTCCACCCGCCCCGAAGTTCTTTGTAGTCTATTCCCCGCCCCTTCTCTTTCAGCGCAGTGGGAGAGAACATGGCGGCGAGACAGCATGTGCATGTAGAGGAGAGCAGCAACAACGAAAGGCCGGAGCCACGAACGTCCCGATCCCGGAGGAGATTGAAGGTCTCAAATCTGTCCTTTGTAGAGATGGTGGAGATGGTGGACATCTTGAAGAGGGCAGACTATAATGGGAAGTATGGACCTTACCCAAACCCAAATGTCAGAAAGGTCAAGATCATGCCTAAAGTTGTGAAGAGTCTGCAAAGGAATTTTGGGGTACGGCGATCCAAGGAGCATTTGAGGAAACGCTGGTCAGACCTGAAATTGAGGGAGCAGGATCAGTATAGAAGGATCAGGAGAGTGCTGCCAAAAAGTAAGTATTTTGTCCTGTGTTCCTATTCTTATCACGTTCGTGCTGCCCCATGTGCTTTTCTTTACTGTTGTACATTTTTAAATGGCTACTTTGAAGTTCATGGGCACAGTAATCGGTCGTAGGAAACATCGTTCGTTCGCCCACTTTAAGATGTTTTTGGCAGATACAGGTTAAGTACATTTGTTCATGCCTATTTGCATTAAAATAAGTTTGCTGTCTAGATGGGTTTGTAACTACAATGAAACGAAAACTTGATTCAGTGTAAGGAGAGGACACTCAGCAAGTGTTTTCACATCTGGATGCAGGAGCACTAGTGTGGGACACCAGAACAAACTTTTTATTAGGGTGCCCCATACAGGTGCTCCAGTGGATACTATAGGGATGTCTCCATGTGTGATATTTAAAAAAAAGGGGAACTATTCCAGCTTTAGAAAGGAAATAAAACGTTCTTCAGCTTGGAACTCTGCCAAAACAGACAAATTGTATGACACTTCCAAGCAATGTTTCATATTCCTATTTCTGCCATCAAATATCTGTGTGCTAAGTATACCTTTATTTTATTCACATAGGGGAGAAAAGACTCGGGACATCAGAGTAGACCAGGGACTCCCCACCTCCGGAAGAAGGGGAAGTCACCAGAACCCAAGCAGAGGATGAGGAAGGAGAGGTTTATGAAGTTGGTGAAATAGTGACCACAACAGGTGAGTGTCTGAGACCACAGCTTCAGGTAATAGATGGATGCCGGTATATTTATAATACATGGTGTGTTTTTTTTTGTTTTAGGTGATGTGGATGTTGTGGAAGAAGAATCTAATTTCACAAGTGAAAGTGCCCAGATCGTCATCGGGGAGATAATGGGGTACAATCGTGATTCAGAAAATATAAAGGAAAACATCAATGATGTTCAACAAAAAATGAGGAACATCATTGATGTTTTAGGCAGAATATAAAAAAAATACCGTTTTATTTTGTATTTTTCAATTTAAAAATCAGTTGTAATGTTTTAGAAAAGCCAAATTTTGAAGATGCACATTTTCTTTCAGTTTAAGTTCAAAAATTGATGATAAAATGTTTATTAACCACTTCAGCCCCGGAAGAATTTCCCCTCTTCCTGACCAGAGCACGTTTTGCGATTCGGCACTGCGTTGCTTTAACTGACAATTGCGTGGTCGTGCGGCGTTGCTCCCAAACAAAACTGACATCTTTTTTTCCCCCACAAATAGAGCTTTCTTTTGGTGGTATTTTATCACCTCTGTGGTTTTTATTTTTTGCGCTATAAACAAAGAAATGTGACAATTTTGAAAAAACGCATTATTTTTTACATTTTGCTATAATAAATATCCCCCAAAATATATAAAAAAGCATTTTTTTTCCTCAATTTAGGCCAATATGTATTCTTCTACATATCTTTGGTAAAAAAAAAAATCGCAATAAGTGTTTATTGATTGGTTTGCGCAAAAAGTTATAGCGTTTACAAAATACGGGATAGTTTTATGGCATTTTTTTAAATAATTTTTTTTTTACTAGTAATGGCGGCGATCAGCGATTTTTATTGTTACTGCGACATTATGGCGGATACACCAGGCATTTTTGACACATTTTTGGGACCATTGTCATTTATACAGCAATCAGTGCTATACAAATGCACTGATTCCTGTGTAAATGACACTGGCAGTAAAGGGGTTAACCACTAGGGGGCAGTGTAGGGGTTAAGTGTGTCCTGGGGAATGTTTCTAACTCTGGGGGGATGAGCTGTGTGTGGCACATCACTGACCTTCGCTCCCGATCACAAGGAGCAGAGATCAGAGACACTGTCACTAGGCAGAACAGGGAGATGCTTGTTTACATTAGCATCTCCCCGTTCTTCCTCCCTGTGAGGCGATCAAGTCCGCGGGACCTGTGACCCGACTCATGGAGCTTGCCGTGGGCACGCACGCGCCCGCTGGCCGCCTCTTAAAGGGCTACGTACAGGTACCTGAACCTGCCTGTACGAGCCCTTCTGCTGACGTATATCGGCGTGAGGCGGCCGGCAAGTGGTTAAACAGTTTCTGGCATATCAATGGCCCCCCTACCCGCAAAGTACTCGACATACTTCTGTCTTACTTCGCGGGCACTTTGGGGGGGAAAGCCAGGACAGCCAGCTTCAAGCGCCATCTGGGTTTCTTCTTGAAGTCCAGCCTCAGACCCAACTGAGGCCACATAGTTCTTTGAATTTATCCTTAAATAGTTGTGTAGAATGCAGCATGCAAGGATTATATGGCTAGGTTTATATTCCGCCATGTTGTTTCGCATAAGGAATAGGCGGAACCGGCTGGCCATTATCCCAAAAACGTTCTCCACCACTCTTCTGGCTCTGGCCAGACGGTAGTTATAACACTCTGTTCCGGGGTGAGGGTCCTCATGGCTTCAAAATGGTCGGCTGGTCAGAACGAACTAACAGAAAGCACTGAAAAACAGTGGCGTCTCCAGCTTTCATATTTAGGGGGGCACATGGGGGGACAGGGACAAAAATAGGGGGGCAATATAAAATGCAAAGATAGATAGATAGATAGATAGATAGATAGATAGATAGATAGATAGATAGATAGATAGATAGATAGATAGATAGATAGATAGATCTATATATATTTTATCTATCCTGGGGCCCTTTACCCCTTTACTACGATCCCACAACGGCCCTTTCACATGTTCTGCAGTGAGCTCCCTTCCTACTGTATTGGGGCCCCCCCAGGGTGACAGAGAACAAGAGATATATGTCACCAGCATACCAAGAAAATATAAGGGTCCAAAGCAGTGGGAGAACTATCAGGGTTGCAAAGGTTGTCTTGCCACCGGGCCCTGGTGTTCTGTCACTGTGGGGTTCCCCAGCCTCCTCTTGCTGTCCTGCCCCTGCTATTAACAGCTCTGGTCTGGCATCTCTTAGAATTTACAGGCTGGTTCTCTTGTCCTAAGGACGGGAGAAATCAGTCTGTTTTTTCAGTAACTGAGAGTCCTGGTGGAGTCCTTCCTGCAACTCGCTCTTCTCTCTGCCAATGAGGATGCAGGGGAAGAAGCAGATCGGGCGGTCGTGGTTGTGTGAGCGCTTGCATTATGCAGTGTCAGCGAGCAGAGGGAGGGGGGAGGAATCACCCGCAGGAGCTGACTGGGGACGTTCTCCCTCTCAATAGAGACTGTGTTACCCCAGCGGTGGCCCGAGTAAGATGTGGCACATCCGATATGAATACAAAAAGAAATTGCCTTTTTGTAAAAAAAAAAAAAAATTTATAAAAAAAAAAATTATTTTTTTGGGGGGGCACATGGTGGGGCCCAGCATAATGTTGGGGGGGTCAGGGCCTCCTCTGGCCCCCCCTAGGGTCGCCATTGCTGAAAAACAGAAAGGCCAGCACAAACCGAAGAGCAGTAACGATCGGAAAAGCAGGAGGCTGAAAAGCGAGAATCCTCTGTCGCCAAACTTCTACTAACTTATTAGCGGAAGGAGACCAAAGGGTGGCGCACTTGGTTTTAAACTTCCTCTTTCTAATGCCGTTATACGTGTTGTACGTCACAGCGTTCTTGACGTTCAGAATTTCCAACCAACTTTGTGCGACCATGTGTATGCAAGACAAGTTTGAGCCAACATCCGTCGGAAAAAAATACGATGGATTTTGATGTCGGAATGTCAGATCGTGTGTACAGGTCATAACAGTATATGAATCCCATGTCGCCCAATGACCTCCAACCATTTGGACACCATTAAAGTAGACTACTAGGGATGAGCCAGCGGTTCGAGCCGAACATCGGGTGTTCATTTGTTTTAAAACGAAACAAGACATATATAGAACTCTCCAAGCCAGTTTGCAAAAGCTATGGCTATCATCCTTGACACATGGCAAGAGGATCACCCGGAAGTGATTCTCCTCCAATATGTTGATGACCTTCTCCTTTGCGCAGATGACTTACCCACTGTTGAAGTCACCTCAGAAAGCCTGTTGTGCTATCTTGGCAACCAGGGTTGCAAAGCCTCAAAACCAAAATTGCAGTGGTGCTCAACATCTGTCATTTTCCTTGGACATTGCTTGTCCCATGGGACAAGACACCTCACTGAAGACAGGGTGAAAGCAATCTCTGACATCCCACTGCTACAAGGCCAGAAGGCCCTTCATGCCCTACTTGGACTAATTTCCTACTGCAGAGCATGGATTCCAGAAGCCTCCCTACTGATGCAACCTTTGTATGATGCTCTGAAATCAGACCCCTTCCAGATGTCTCCCGAAGCAATATCCAACTTTGATGCCCTCAAGCGCGCCATCTCCAGCACTAGGGCTCCCAGACTACGACAAAACGTTCAAGCTCTTTGTATCCGAACGTCTGAGACATGCTGCAGGTGTTCTCACCCAATCACACGGCAACCGCCTACACCCCATAGGATATTATTCCTGTCGGCTGGATGCAGTAGCTAGAGGAGGCCCATATTGTCTGCGAGCTGTCTTTGCTGCACAAGCCATGCTTGACAAAACTTCGGACTTGGTCCTCGGACACTGCCTCGTTCTGCTTGCTCTCCATGACATTGCTGCTATATTCAACCAGATCCAGCTGAAACACCTGTCCACTGCCAGACACTTGAGGCTCCTATGTTCCCTCCTTCTACCGGACAGCATTACTCTATTACGTTGTCAAACACTGAACCCTTCCACCCTTCTTCCACTTCCCGAGGGGGGAATAGGAGGAGGAGAAATCGAGTCCTGACCTGTCACCCCATGACTGCTTCGAACTAATGCAGCTGGAAACCACACATCTCCCCACCGTGAGTGAAATACCCCTGCAGAATCCAGATAAAGCTCTACATGCGAAACATGTAGGGGTTTTTTTCTCTTTGTATATTCTTAAATGATTGCAGGATTTCATCTCTGCAAATGTTATGCATCCATTGCATTTAATCTACACTAGAGAGGTCTAGCTAGCTGCTTGCATTTTAATTGCAATGTTTTAAAGTTTATTTTTGTATTAGAGCCCTTGCACAGTGGGGCGGGGGGCGGCGTCGGCAGTAAAACGCCGCTATTACAATACCTATAATTTAATAGTTAGTTACTATTTCAGATTTTCGAATTTTTGTGTTTTTGGATTTTCAAATTTCGAATTTACAAATTTACGAATTTATGAATGTACGAATGTTCGAATGAATGAATTCACGAATGTGCAACTGAACAAATTTACGAATGTACGAATTTACGAATTGCGATCATAACGAATGACCTGAAAAATGAAAAAAAAAAATAAACTAATGAAACGAAAATGAACAAATTTTTTGGCTGTGCACATGTCTACTCTATTCTTTGTGTATAAAACATTGAGCACCGCCCTGCAATAAACAGAGATGTGGAAGTATTCGAGCTAAACAGACGTGTCAGATTGGTTGCTTCTGGCGTGCACACATATCTTCACTTTTTAATTAGGACCAGCAGCAGATATCTACCGTATTTATCAGCGTATAACACGCGCCGGCGTATAACACGCACCCCAAGTTTAGGAGGGAATTTTAAGGAAAAAAAACTTTTAGGAGGGAAGTTTAAGGAAAAAAACTTACATTAAAATGCCCATCATTGCAGCCTTATCAGTGTCCATCTGCAGCCTTTTCAGTGTCAGTGCAGCCTTGCCCCAGTGCAGCCTTGTCAGTGCAGCTTTGTCAGTGCAGGTTTGCCTGTGCAGCTTTGCCCCAGTCCAGCCATGTCAGTGCAGCTTTGTGATAGATTAGATTCAAATATGGCACAGAGACTGCAGGGATTCGTCGGAGCCGAGATACACATACCCGAGTGTTCTCGACTTTTTTCGGCGCTGCCGTCACGCCCAGTCCCGCCCCTGGACCTGTGTTATCTCCATCATAGGGCGGGACTGGGCGTGACTGTGAGCGGCGCCGAGAACACTCGGCTATGTGTATCTCGGCTCCGACGAATTCCTGCAGTCTCGGCGCCATATTTGAATCTACCCACGGCTGTGTATGTCGGCGGCGACCGCGGCAATTGCCGCGATCGCTCCGATAACACAAAATCGGCGGGGATCGGCCTATAACACGCACCCACAATTTTCCCCTGATTTTCAGGGGAAAAAATGGCGTGTTATATGCCGATAAATACGGTAATTTGAACCCGATTGAGGTTTTGATCCATTACACACTGATCACTGTAATAATGTCACTGGTTCCCAAAAAAGTGTCAAAAGTGTCGGTTAGGTGTCCGATTTGTCCGCCGCAATATCGCAGTCCCGCTAAAAATTGCTGATTGCCGCCATTACTAGTAAAAAAAAAAATGTAATAAATAAAAATGCTATAAATCTATCCCATAGTTTGTAGACGTTAACCTCTGATGTGATGGAGGGACCTCCAATGTGATGAGAGGACCTCTGATATTATGGAGGAACCTCTGATGTGATGGGCTGATGTGAAGTTAATTTCATCATGGTTGGGTACATTGTCCCAGGCTTAGGTTCCCCATTGTTAAGTAACATTCTGATGTTATGGGGGGCCTCTGATGTGATGGAGGAACCTCTGATGTAATGGGAGGACCTCAGATGTGATGGGGAGGACCTCTGATGTTAAAATAATTTCATCATGGTTGTGTGCAGTGCCCTAGGTTTAGGTTCCCAATTGTTAAGTAACGTTCTGATGTGATGGGGGGGGCTTGATGTAATGGGGGAGCTCTAATGTGATTGGTGAACCTCTGATGTGATGGGGGACCCCTCTGATGTGATGAAGAAACCGTTGATGTGATGGGAGGACCTTTGATGTGATGGGAGGATCTCTGATGTAATGGAAAGACCTCTGATGTGATTGGAGGACCTCTGATGTGATGGAGAAACCTTTGATGAGATGGGAGGACCTCTGATGTGATGAGAGGACCTCTGATGTTATGGAGGAACCTCTGATGTGATGGGCTGATGTGAAGTTAATTTCATCATGGTTGGGTACACTGCCCCAGGCTTAGGTTCCCCATTGTTAAGTAACATTCTGATGTTATGGGGGGGGCTCTGATGTGATGGAGGAACCTCTGATGTAATGGGAGGACCTCTGATGTGAATTTAATATCATCATGGTTGTGTGCAGTGCCCTAGGCTCAGGTTGATGGGGGGGGGGCTTAATGTAATGGGGGAGCTCTAATGTGATTGATGAACCTCTGATGTGATGGAGGAACCTCTGATGTGATGGGGGACCTCTGATGTGATGGAGAAACCATCACATTAAGTAACATTCTGATGTGATGGAGGGAGCTCTAATGTGATGTGGAGACCTCTGATGTGATGGGGGGAACCTCTGACGTGATGGGGGGGAACCTCTGACGTGATGGGGGGGGGAACCTCTGACGTGATGGGGGGGAACCTCTGACGTGATGGGGGGGAACCTCTGACGTGATGGGGGGGAACCTCTGACGTGATGGGGGGGAACCTCTGACGTGATGGGGGGAACCTCTGACGTGATGGGGGGGAACCTCTGACGTGATGGGGGGGGAACCTCTGACGTGATGGGGGGGAACCTCTGACGTGATGGGAGGACCTCTGATGTAAAGTTAATTGCATCATGGTTGTGTGCATTGCCCTAGCCTCAGTTTCCACATTGGTAAGTAACATTCTGATGTGATGGGGGGGAACCTTGATGTATGGGGGGAGCTCTAAAGTGATGGAAACCTCTAATGTGACAGGGGAACCTCTGACATGATGGGAGGACCTCTGATGTGAAGGGCGCTCCAATATGAAGTTAATTTTATCAAGGAGGTCGTTCCAGACTCAGGTTTTCCAATGACAAGTAACATTTACATTTTGTACATTGTAGACTGGGGGTGCTTAAAGATTTCCCATATTCTTAAAATGTGCCGTGATTGTAAAAAGAATGAGAAATGTTGAGCTTAATGACGGCAGGAAAAGTGGAATGCATAGGGGGTATGTTTTAAACAAACACCAGGGGGGGATTCAGGGGTGGGAAGTGGGATAGGTGGGCAGTAGTCAAAAACCTAAACTTCTCCCTTAACAGGCTCAGTGGACCAGCCCTGAAAAAAAACGTATGTATGTGTTGCTTCCACTTCACAATTATGTGCCACTTTGTGTTGGTCTATCACGTAAAATACATTTACGTTTTTTTGCTGTAACATGACAAAATATGGAAAATTTCAAGGGGTATGAATACTTTTTCAAGGCACTGTAGCCATATAGCATTTTAAGAAAATTACAGCGGCTGCAGATTGAAAAGGAAAGGTAAATTTTAATAACATTCAGTTACAATATATTGTGCGTCACAATTGTATATGCTGTATCATTTTTTCTTTATTTGCAATTTTTTTCCCCACAAAAGTAGAGTTACCCTTTAATAAGAGCCACATTTCAAGTATAAAGGCAGCAGTCTGTGGTATGTACTATAGCTATACAAGATAATATTGACTTCCACAATTTGTTACCTGAGTGACAGATTCACAGTCTGAGAAAAAAACAAAAAAAAAAACACTAAAACATTCTCTGCAATTAAAACAAACACATTCTAGTGATACAAAATGTAAAATCTGCATTCTAAGAAGTTAAAAGCTACATTTTCAGTTTGTGGTAATTTCCCTAAAATCAAAAATGTGATCAAACTCAAGTCAGACATTAAAACTGGCCAGAGGTAGTCCGAGTCAATTTCCACCCTTCGCTTTGGTCAAGCAGCATCTCAAGAATTGTCACCACTCTTCAAGTCTTGTGATTTATGTTGTTTGGTGGCCTCTAGGGGGCAGGCCTTGACTTCCCAGGGGGCAGTTCCTGACTCCCCTAGGCACTGAGAGGAGTGTGGAGGTCATACACATGCTCCTCATTTTGGATGTACAGATCAGGGCCTTGCTCAAGCTTTTCAGGTCCAACAGCCAACACAGTCTTAGATGGACTTGGCTTTGTAAATGAAGGTTCAGGTTTGTACTATAGAGTTGTGATGTTGAAGGCAAAAACAGTCATAGAGTAGTTCAGGATTGAGGTAGAAGCTTCAGGCTGGGGTAGAGAGGATTAATGATCACCAGTGCCCCTCTACTGCCCTCTGCTGGAAAACTTGATGTTGCCAGTTGGGTCAGTGAAGACCTTGGCAGACATTATCCATAGCACGGGTGATGCTGTAAAAAACACAAAATAGTGTCAGCGGGTCTCCAAAATACTAAATATTATATAACAGGGCAAGGCAGGAAAAATGGAAGCTGCGCATCAATCTGGACCCACAACTGATAAAAAGGGCCATTATATACACAGCAAATGTTCCAATGAGCAAAGACCGGTCATATCTGTTGCCGTTTTACAAACAGACCTCTCAGCAGATATATGTAGAAATTGCAAAGCACCTCGGCGTCATGTAGTTCTATTCTACCCAATGAGAGCATCAACAGTGCAACCTAAAGACGCAACTATAAGTCAACTTGATTGAGAGTTTATAAGGATAGGTAAAAAGGAGCGCCTGATATCTAATGAGATGCAAACTGAAAGGTGAATTTGTAATCGATTTATTGAAAGTAGTGAAAAGTGATCAAGCCAACGCGTTTTGCGGGAACAGAGGCTCCCCTCCCCCTTCTTCAGGACTATCAGAGAAAAATAAACTCCTTTTATCCATTTTAGTGTTTGGTTTTCTTTTGCTTCTGCTGTATTTATCATTTTTTAAATACTATGTAAAATAAAATTGATAGATTATATATATATATATATATATATATATATATATATGTTTCTAGATGTTATGTTTATAGATCTATATATATATATATATATATATATATATATATATATATATATATATATATATATATATATATATATATATATATATATATATATATATATATATATTATTTTTATTTATTATTATTATTTATATATATTTATGTTTCTGTACACTTTTATTTTCTGATTGCCCTGAAGGGGGGGGGGTCTGTCAGGGCTGAGCTCAGCCCTTCCTTCTCTGATCTGGCCCCTCAGCTGTCAGCTAATTGCCAGCTCCTATCTCTCTTCACAGTTACTCAGCTGTTGATGATATCCTGCTCGTCAGTCCTGCCTACTTAGGCCATCCAATCCAAAGGAGCGCCACCTTCGCCTTGGTCAACATCACAGAAACATTCGCCTGCGATCCTGTTCAAGACTGGCTCTGCTGACATCCCTTCTGGCTCCAGATCCCGCTTGCTGTTCCACTACATTGATCCCTGACTTCTGCCTTGGCTGACTATCCATTCCGGTTACTGAACTTTGGCTATGTTTTGACTACGTTTGTTCTTTTTACTTTTATTATTAAACAAGTGTGATTTAACTGTACTTCTGTCTCAACCTGATTTCATGGTTTCTGACAGGGTCTCTGTTCCCCCAAAAAGCGTTGGCTTGATCACTTGTAGCTACTGTCAATAAAACAATTAAAACCTTTCAGTTTGCATCTCATTGGATATTGGGCACTCCTTTTACCTACCTTTAAAGTATATGGGGAAACGACCCCAAGGCCATACCCAGAGGTAGCTGCCCACAAAAAAGGCTTACCACCTGGCTTCTGGTAAGTTGGGCTGAAATCCCTGGGAGAGAACTCTTCCAACCCACCTCCACCATCACCCACTCACAGACCCTCAAATGAGTAAGTCAGTCCAGCCTGATCTCCAAACCTAAAGAGCTTAAGGCTGGATTCACACCTATGCATTTTTAGTGCTTTTTGCATTTAGTTAAGAGCTGACATCTTGCTCCCTGTGGTGCACTTAAAGGATAAGTTCCCCTTTCTACAAAAAATAAATAAATCCCCATCTTTTTGTAGATAAAAAAAAAATGTGTATTTTCTGATTTATTTTTGCAGAAGCCTGTAAAGCTTTGCACTAGTGATCAGATCACCGATGCCATGCAGGTCTCCTGCACATGGTCAGTGTATCTGTGTGTCCGTACATCTCATAGGGGGTGAGCCGATACTCCCTGACACGAAGACTCAATGAACTCCCGTAGCGCTCAACAGCACCGTGGTAGTGCATTGAGAACTACAAGCGGACAGCCGCTATGGATGTCGGGGCTTCTAGTTCATTCACACACAGAGCTGTGATGTGGCAGTGTGGGCGGAGCCCCACATGACCAGGCTATTTTCAAAAAGTGACAGCTAGTAAGGGAAACCTCTCCCCATACTGCTGCCAGGGTGGAAAGGGGGGTGGGGGGGAAGCGAGCGGCGGCTGCAGCATTGGGAACAGGTTACATCATCTATCCTAAAATCTGGTGGAACATGCAACATGTTCCCAAAGGTGAACGTACCCTTTAACCACTTGCCGACCAGCCGGCGCAGTTTTACGGCAGCAGAATGGCACGGCTGGGCGAAACATCATGTAATGTTGCTTCGCCCTGTGGCCACTAGGGGTGCCCGCTGCTCACCCCCCGGAGCCAATGCGAGTGCCCGGCGGTCGGGATCACCGCCGGGCTCCCACAATCGCTGGTTACACACCGAGAACTGGGATCTGTGTGTGTAAACACACAGTTTCCGGTTCTCTGAGGGGAGAAGAGACAGATTGTGTGTATACAAAGTATGAACAGCGATCTGTCATCTCCCCTACACAGTCCCCTCCCCCCTTCAGTTAGAACACAGAGAGGGAACACAGTTATTATTATTATTATTATAATACAAGATTTATATAGCGCTAACAGTTTACGTAGCGCTTTGATCGCCCCCTAGTGTTAACCCCTTCCCTGCCAGTGACATTTTTACAGTAGTCAATGCATTTTTTTTTAGCACTGATCGCTGCATAAATCCCAAAAATGTGTCAAAAGTGTCTGATGTGTCCGCCATAATGTCCCCGGTCCTGATAAAAAAAAATAAATGAATATCGCAGATCGCCGCCATTACTAGTAAAAAAATAATTAATTAATTAATAATAAAAATGCCATTAAACTATCCCCTATTTTGTAGACGCTATAACTTTATAACTAAACCAATCAATATACGCTTATTGTGATTTTTTTTTACCAAAAATATGTAGAAGAATACGTATGGTTTTTTTTATATATTTTTTATAGCAAAAAGTAAAAAATATTGCATTTTTTTTCAAAATATTCGCTCTTTTTTTGTTTAGAGCACAAAAAATAAAAACCGCAGAGGTGATCAAATACCACCAAAAGAAAGCTCTATTTGTTGGAAAAAAAGGACGTCAATTTTGTTGGGGTGCAAACGTCGCACGACCGCGCAATTGTCAGTTAAATCGACGCAGTGCCGAATCGAAAAAGGGCTCTGCTCAGGAAGGGGGTAAAATCTTCCGGGGCTGAAGTGGTTAAAGAAGTCCGTCTTCCATTTTTCTTAATGCGTTATTTTCCCCAGGGAACAAAGTACCTGTAGGACCTCGTCCTATCTTTCTATATGCCATGTAAGGCTAGTTGTGAGCCTGGACTGTGCGCCCCTCCTCCCTCCACAGTCCTCCGACAACACAGCTAGCAGGAGATGGCTTTTCACCTCCTCCAAGCACTTGCCCGATATCCTGGAATATTTTGGCTCACAATCTTCCCTCCCCCTGCATTCCCTTAAGCAGTGGTGGCCCGCTCATTAGGGGCACCACCACCCCTAATCCATGGGCCCGGCTCCTAATCTCCATATGGGGTGCCGGACACATGGATTTCAATGTGGCTTTTTTTTTTTTAAGCGCATGATTAGAGCCTAATGCTGTGTACACACCGCCGGACTTTTCGACCGGACTGGTCCGACTGAACGAATCCGGTGGACAATCCAACCATGTGTGGGCTTCATCAGACCTTTACTGACGAAAATCAAACAGACTTTAGATTTGGAACATGTTTCAAATCTTTCCGGACTCGAGTCCGGTCGAAAAATCCGTTCGTCTGTATGCTAGCCTGACGGACGAAAGCCGACGCTTAGGCAGCTATTGGCTACTGGCTATCAACTTCCTTGTTTTAGTCCGGTCGTACGTCATCACGTACGAATCCGTCGGACTTTGGTGTGATCGTGTGTAGGCAAGTCCGTTTCATCAGAACTCCATTGAAAGTCTGTCGAAAAGACCTTCGGAGTTCAGTCCGTCGAAAGTCCGGTCGTGTGTACACGGCATAAGGCTCTAATTGGCTTAATTTTTTTTAAAAAGGGTGCGCCCCAAGCCCACCCACTTAAATATTCAATAATGTCTTCCTGCTTCTCCTTCCGGCCAATCAGGATGCGGGAGCTAAAACCCGATTGGCCAGGGAGTCTCAGGGCCCCCAGCCAATCGGGTCTCAGGACTGGCTTCCTGTTCGGATGGGGGAGGGGGGGGAAGCAATGGACCCGGATCTTCCCTCCGCAAGCTGCAGGCCATGTGCGGCAAAGAGCAGCAACAGCCTCTTGCAGGAGCCCTACCCCAGATCCAGCGCCAACACCAACACCTTGTCATCGTCCTCCTCCCCGCAACATAAGGTAAGGCTATGGATCGCTTCCTTCCCGATCGTTCGATCAAGTGCTGGAAGAGGGATGGGATTGCCAGTGGAACGCAACCATCCCGATTGATTGATTGAGTGTTGGGGGGGAGGTAGTGCGAGTGAGGGGGCCAGGTATGTTTGCCGCGCCCCCCCTCAAAATATTGAGCACCAGCCGCCACTGCTTCTCTTGGGTCAGTGCTTGAAGACAGAGAGAAGCGCCGTCTGTCAAAGCCGTCTCCTTGCTAGCTGCGTTGTTGGGCATCCATGGAGGGAGGAGGGGCAACAGCAACACACCAGGAACTTAGACGTCAGCTTACTAAGTAACAGAGAGTGTGCTGGGGACCCCCCTGTACCGGTCTGTATATTGTCCTGCCCATGTGCACCTTTCCTTTATGCTAATTTCAAACAGAGCGGCTGAGTCGCAGGGTGAAGGATACGGAGCAGATATATAGACGACAATTAACATTACTACAAGGAAAGGCAGAGATGGTTACCTCTCTAGTGGAAATCCGGATTCACAGAGGTTCACCAGAGTGTACAGCCGCCTCATGGAGAACTCATACTGCAATGACAAATACACAGTCAGGTCTCATATCACCGATAACACAGAACAAGTTAGGAAAAATAAATTGTTACACAAGGAAAGCCTTATCCTGGATATCAGATGTTTATACTAGGGTTACACAATACCAATATCAGTGCCGATACCAAGCATTTGTACGGGTATCAGTACTCGTGCAAATGCTCCTATACCTGAAACCTAAAGTTTCAGGCTCAGTTCTTTCAGCTGTCAGCGGGATTCCCCCACTGACAGCTGAAATGTAGAAAAAAAACAAAAAACGTAAATTAATCGGCTGTTAAGAAACGGGGCCGCCGCGTCCTTAACAGCCTTTGCCTCATTCAGCTGTCAGTAGGGTTTCCCTGTTGACAGCTGAAGTGTAAACAAAGTCCCGGGCAACCGGGCAATGTTTATCAACAACATTGCTCAGCCACGGAAACAGAAAGATAAAAAGAAACATTGATTCTTTTTGTATCCTTCTGTTTCTTCATCTACAGATCAAAGGGATGAACTTCAATCTGCAGATGAAGTCAGTTTTCAAGCAAAAGTCAATTTTCAAGTAACCTGTCAAGTAAAAAAAAAAATTATTTTTTTTGTTTTTTTGTATTAACCACAGCCCCCGTCATTATACTGCGGCAGGTCGGCACGATCCCGCGAACCGTCGTAGCTGCACATCAGCTCCTTTAAGTGGGACAGCAGGCACGTGCGCCCGCTGCATTGCGAGGGAGTGGATGCTCGTGGCCGGCGGTCGTGGGCTTCGAGAGGCAGAACAGGGACATGTGTGTGTAAACACACAAATCTCTGTTCTTTGAGGAGAGGCAGATCCTGAGTTCCCTAATAGCTAGGAACCACAATCTGTCATCCCCTCTAGTCAGTCCCCTCCCCCCACAGTTAGAACACACAGTCAAGGAACACAGTTAACCCCTTGATCGCCCCCTAGTGTTAACCCCTTCCCTGCCAGTGACATTTACATAGTAACCAGTGCATTTTTATAGCATTGATCGCTGTATAATTGTCAATGGCCAATCAGGGGAGAGGGGGGCGGGGCCAGGTCAGGGCTCCGTGTCTGAATGGACACAGGGAGCTGTGACTCGGCTCCGGTGCCCCCATGGCAAGCAGCCTGCTGTGGGGGTACTGAACAGGAGGGAGGGGCCAGGATCACAGATGAGGGACCCGAGAAGAGGAGGAGCCAAGCTGCTCTGTGCAAATCCACTGCAACAGACAAGTATAACATGGTTTGTTATTTTTAATGGGGGGGGGAACAAGACTTTACAATCACTTTATTCTCCCTAACGGGGACACAGAAAGCAATAAAACCCTGACAGGGGTTCTAATCCATCTCCACCCTATCCAAAACTGCCTTCAGTTATGCTTTAAGTAAATCATTCCCGATAATTCTGTGTTTTTCAATATTTAGGTTTCTACGCATTACTGTTGAGAAACTGATCCAAAGAGGCAGAGACTCCTCCAAACTGGCTTTTATTTTTTTTACATTCCTTCAATACCTCATGCCTGGACCAGGACTTATTTAACTCATCCATTTATTCATTTTTTTCCTTTGTGAATTGACGATAACGCAGTTTTATGAGTTCTTTTCCTCATGTCTTTGGTTTGTGAAGGAAGCAACTCACAAGGTGACAAGTGAATTGACATTTTCAGCATTTCGTGAGATAATTGGAAAAAAAAAAGTGTCACCTAATTCAATTATCTTATGAGATATTCTTTAGTGAATTGATCCCCCCTGTGACACCCCCAAGAGAAGCAGCAGATTGAGGCTGTGATAACGATAATGACCGGGACTTACCAGGGGGTTGTGCCAGTTGAAGCACCGCTTCTTAAAATGCTCAACGGCCGCACGGTAACAGGAGCGATCGTTAATATCCAGCCGATCGGTGAAAATCTCTTCTGTTATCTCATCGGATTCCGTCACCAAAGAAACAATTTTCTTTACAGATTCCTCGATCAAGGCTTTGGCCTGCAGGGAAGACAAAGAGGGATGGATGTGAAAGCCGGCTATGATATATTGGTTTGATAGAAGGACCAGATGTGGAAAATCAGAGGAGCTTGGAGGTACCTCGGTCAGTGACCACACTTTTCTATTGTTGATAAGCAACACAGCTTGGTCACAGACCCGCCATCCTGATTGGACAATGATGGGGCACCACCGTATGGATGACGCCACCATTCTGCCCCCCCAGCAAGTGTCCAGTGTTAGACTGACAGCACTGTTCAATGCCGTACAACCTGTCTGGCACAAGCAGAGGAATGCATGAAGCCAATAAGAAGATTTAAGTATTTATACTAACTGTATTTTCCAGACTTGAAGTGGTTAAAACAAGTTCATAGCTGCAGCCATGAGCTTGGTATAATTTTTTACAGCCCGCCAATCACTTTTACAGTTGCACAATCTGTGCTTGACTAGCTGCATCGGAGGGCAGGGGAGACAATGGGGGTCCAATACACCCCTGATGTCTTCATAAAGAGTACCTGTCCACTGTCAATGCCATCATATAGGGAACTGGTTAGTTAGCTCCTTTGTGATAGCAATAAAGTTATATGGGAAAAAAAATTATTAATAATAATAAAAAAAATTAAAAAAAACATTCCCATCACCCCGCTAATACAAACACACACATAGTTCCGGCACGTGACATGTGAGGTATTGCTGCGAATGAGCGGGAGCAATAATTCTAGGGTCATTATTCACAAATAATCTACACTGATAACCTATTAAGGCTTTTAAAGCGTCACCTATGAAAAATTTAAAATCTTGACATTTTGGGTATTTACACATCTTAACCCAATTTTATATTTTACCAAAAAGAAAAATGGATATTATAGTGTGTGTGTGTGTGTGTGCCAAAATTAATTTTAACATATTTGTTCCTGAAAATACGTGTTTGATAAACGGCTGCACAAATATCCTGCAACATAAAAAAACTGCAACACCCACCATTTTATTCCCTAGGGTCTCTGATTTCAGAAAATAGAATATGTTTGGAGGTTCTAATTTTCTAGCAGAAAATGCTGGTTTAAAAAAAAATAGAATTTTTTTTTTAATTAATGCACAACAGGACTCATTTTTTAGTTTTTTATATATTTGCAGTTGAGCTATAAAATAGAAAATAAAATCTTATATTTATTGTTTTGTATCAGCAGCCGGCTCCTCTCACCTCCTGTAGCGCCTTTATCCTGCTCAGTATATCCAGGGCCTCGGCAGCATCATTAGTAGCTAGGAGCTTGCTCTTGAGGATGGCCATGGGCACCTCTGGGCTGGGGGTCAGGTCCAGGTTGTGTATGGGCTCCAGGGTCATGGGAGGGGTGACTTTTTTACCGCTACCATGGAACTGACGCACCTTCATCTTAGAAATAGTCTGAGAAGGAAAAAGCAACAAGATACAGAATATCAATAACAAAGTCTCTTTGGATATATAGGCTTACCTCCCCCCATTAAGTGTCCTTAGTTTCTGATAGGACTGACCACTTAAAGTGTTAAAAAAAAAAACACACACACCACACAATACATCTCTGCAATACATGGACATATTCCCCCTTTAAATGTCATGTTTGAGTTGACAACACAGCGCCTCCGAGTTCCCAAGCGGTATTGTCGCCCCTTCCTGCTGGACTACCGAACTCCACCCGTCCCCCATCCCTCTCCACACACACATATGTTAAACTGCCTAGAACAGTGGTGGTCAACTTTCTCAAGTGTGGCCCCTCGACATCACCAAAGAGCCGCATATAATACAAGAGATTGTCAGAGACTGCAGACATACTACAGGAGATGATCAGAGACTGCAGACATAATACAGGAGATGGTCAGAGACTGCAGACATACTACAGGAGATGGTCAGAGACTGCAGACCTACCACAGGAGATGGTCAGAGACTATTCACATTGTTGGAGACTAATGATATGCTTCAAGAGAGTCATAGACTGGAGACATTACACAAGACTGTTAGAGATCACGGCTATAACAGGGAAATACAGATTAGTCTCTGCAGGAGCCCACGCTGGGGGGGGGGGCTGCACAAAAAGTGTCAAATGGCTGAATGTGGCCCCCAGGCTGCAGGTTGGGCACCGGGGGGCCTAGAAGCTGCCCATGTATGAATCTCACAAGCCTAACAAAGACATTGCAGAGAGGAATACATGTGATATCCGGATACAGGAGAAAGGGAAGAAAATAAATAAAGCCGGGAGCGGATCTAGATGGGAAAAGGGAGGTATTGGGATAAATCTGAGTAATGCCTGGATATATACAACATCATTGCTAAGATAAAAAAAAAAAAAAAGTCACACAGAGCGTATTGTTTTTCAGCCAATCAGCACAATGAAACATTTGCATTAAGCTAGAGGATCTGTAACACAACCACTGTGCAGCATTACTAAGGAGGAAGCATAACCTGCACCCTCAGGTAAATCAGGTGGTGAGTTCATGTCACTTCTACCTGAGACTCCTGAGGTCGACTTTTCGCTATATCGCAGACTCTGACAAGATCGCCATGGTCAATGCCATTATCAGCAGTCGATTGGACTACTGTAATGCCCTGTATTGGGTTTGCCTGCTTGTACCATCTACAAGCTCCAGTTGATTCAGAATGCCACAGCAAGGTTACTGACAGGTGTTGGTCGCCGTGACCACATCACTCCATCCCTTAGAGCCCTGCACTGGCTGCCCGTGAAAGAACGGGTTCTGTTTAAAACCGGATGTCTTGTCCATAAGGCATTGCATGGATATGGCCCAGAGTATCTGAAGGAAAAATTTGTCAAGTATGTGCCTACCCGATCCTTGAGATCGACGAACTTGGCCATACTAAAGATTCCAGAATTAAAAAGGAAACATGCAAAGGGAGAACGAGTGAAGTACGGAGGAGCTGAAATTTGGAACTCCTTGCCTCTGAAACTGAGACTTGAGAATGACTTTTTGAAATTTCGAAAGAAATTGAAAACCGTACTTTTTGTACAAGCTTTTGGAGTCACCTAATTTTTAATTGGGGTGTAATGGACAGAGGCCCTAGCTTTTATTTTGTATCTTGCTATGCTGGTTTGTTGGTGGGACAGACCTAGCCGGGACAGAGGCTTTTGGAGGGGACTGAATGCCAGCCTCTTGCCTACCGATTATGGGCCCTGGCATTTGGGGGAACGGTGCTCGTTGTGAGCTGTATGCCTGGGGACCCTGGAGGTGGTATATTAGGTTAAGGTCCATGTCCCCCAAGACACACAGACTCTGGGGACCCTGGATATGGCATTGTGACGGGAATCACTAATAGGGGCACAAGATGAATGAGAACCCCACTATGATCTGTGCTAGTCAGACTCAATGCTGTATATATAATGTGTGCTGTCTCATTATGTTGTGTACGATTTGCTGTGATGTTTGGGGTGTGACTGTATTCTATTGTCTATTGTGGCTGTCTGCCTCAACTATTATGGGATGGCTGTGTCTTGCTATGAGGAAAGAGGGAGGGGGATTCCTCCAGCAGCCCCCTGTTAAGACTGTTTACTGATGAGAAGTTACATGGGTTCCTGGTTCAGCTGATGGAAGTGTTCGGTAGCTGCCTTTGTGTTTAGGACATTCCATACCCAAACGACTTTAACTCCTTTCATTCTCTGGGTGTCGTTACAACTGGTGGCAAGCAGCGGGATGATTCCCACAGCCCAGAAGGACAGCTAAAAGAGGACACAGGCCAATGGAAGCACAGTATGAATGGCTAAAATGCTCTTCCCTCAAGGACTTACTGGAGAACCAACAACAACCGTAAGAAGAGGGACACTATCGCAGAACTAGTCGAAATGGATAGAGCCGAAAGACCCAACATAACTGAAAGGCCCACCATAACAAGCAGGACACAAGAAGAGGCAAGTTTTGATCGGGCTGTTAACATAAGGCTGGCACATTATGGTCCTAACCCTACAGCGGAGATCATAGACCTAGTTATAGCGGCTGTGGATGCAAATTGGCTACAGCAAAGAGGTGCTGCAGCAGCAAAAGTCACAGCAGCACCAACTGAAAGGAGAGGAGAGGTACAGGAACCAGCCGCCATGGAAGAGGAATTCAGAAGGAAGTTGCGAGAGATGCAGATACAGCACATAGGACCAGTATCAGAGCAGGTCCTGCTGGGATGGTCTCAGGGCTGATCCTAGGGTCACAGGCGCCTGGGTGCAGAAATATTTCTGGCGCCCCCACATGGGCGTGGTCATTTTAGTAACTCCTCCCCTTTACAAATATTTCTATGGCAGCTCCACCACGAAGTCTTCATTACCCTGGGATCCTTACAGGTACAATAAACAAATTACAGGAAGAGAAGCAAGAGTACTTTATTGGGACCTGGAGGGGGGCCTCTCTGATGGAGACAGATAGCGCTTCTGTTAGAGAGTCTGTTAGAAAAAGCCCCCAAAAATGCTACAGACATCATACAGGAGATGATCAGAGACTGCAGACATAGTACAGGAGATGATCAGAGACTACAGACATAGTACAGGAGATGATCAGAGACTGCAGACATAGTACAGGAAATGGTCAGAGACTGCAGACATAGTACAGGAGATGATCAGAGACTGCAGACATAGTACAGGAGATGATCAGAGACTGCAGACATAATACAGGAGATGATCAGAGACTGCAGACATAATACAGGAGATGGTCAGAGACTGCAGACATAATACAGGAGATGGTCAGAGACTGCAGACATAATACAGGAGATGGTCAGAGACTGCAGACATAGTACAGGAGATGGTCAGAGACTGCAGACATTATATAGGAGACGTTAGAGACTGCAGACATAGTACAGGAGATGGTCAGAGACTGCAGACATAGTACAGGAGATGGTCAGAGACTGCAGACATAGTACAGGAGATGGTCAGAGACTGCAGACATAGTACAGGAGATGGTCAGAGACTGCAGACATAGTACAGGAGATGGTCAGAGACTGCAGACATTATATAGGAGACGGTTAGAGACTGCAGACATAGTACAGGAGATGGTCAGAGACTGCAGACATGATATAGGAGATGGTCCGAGACTACAGACATAGTACAGGAGATGATCAGAGACTGCAGACATAGTACAGGAGATGATCAGAGACCGCAGACATAATACAGGAGATGGTCAGAGACTGCAGACATAGTACAGGAGATGGTCAGAGACTGCAGACATAATACAGGAGATGATCAGAGACTGCAGACATAGTACAGGAGATGATCAGAGACTGCAGACATAATACCGGAGATGGTCAGAGACTGCAGACTAAGGATGAGCTCCGGCGTGTTCGCAAGCTGCACGCGCCAGGAAGTCGGCAATGCGCTGCGCTAATCACAAGCAGTGAGACATTTCTCGATCTCTGCAGCCGCACCTTAGGAAATGTCTCACTGCTTGTGATTAGCGCTGTGCAGTGCCCAGTTCCTGGCGGGCTCGGCACGTGCAGCTTGCGAACACGCCGGAGCTCATCCTTACTGCAGACATAGTACAGGAGATGGTCCATTAGACCCCTTTCACACTGGAGGCGTTTTTCAGGTGCTTTAGTGTTAAAAATAGCACCCGGAAAAAGCCTTATCTGCAATCCCACTGTGAGAGCCCGAATGCTTTCACACTGGAGCAGAGCACTGGCAGGACGTCCAAAAAATTGCTGCAAGTAGCTTCTTTGAGGTGCTTTAGGAGCGGTGTATACACCACTACTAAAGCGCCCTTGCTCATTGAAATCAATGGGCAGCGCCGGCAAAGCGCCTCAGCAGTTGCGCCTTTGAATCCTTTAGTGGGGGTTAAATGTACCTCTAAAGTGACGGTAAAACGCCACTAAAAGTAGCAGCGCATTACCACCGATGCCCCTGCACTGTCAGTGTGAAAGGGCTCTTAGTACATCTCATTAAACATCACATCTGTAAATGAACTACTGAGGTGCAGGAAGGGACAGGGTCTGTGTATCCTATGTAATCTATCATTCCATAAAACATCTCCTAGCAGGGGCAGCCCAGAGCACATCTAAAGGTGTGTAGGGGATGCCATTCCTACACACAGCACACTGACTCACCTCAGTTCTCTCTCCGTGCAGCCCGAGATAGAGATGGGAGGGGGAGGCATTCCAACTGGAGTTGGTAGAGACAGTGTGGGATCCCAGTGTGAGGAATTTATTCCAGCACATCAGCATCCACTGACTAGAACCCTCATGTCAGGAAGAGGAGCGCCCTTCCCCCGAGCACTGCCAGGCTGGACGGGCTGCCCTACGCTCACACTGGAGTTCTGGACGGACACTCACAAGGAGAGAAGGAGGGAGGGGAGAAGTCTGGCTCTTCGGCGCCCCCACCTCTGCAGGCGCCTGGGTGCAAAGCACCCTTCGCACCCTGGGTAGGATCGGCCCTGGATGGTCTGATTCTATCCACTGCGAACTCTGGAAGAAAGCACTAGCTCTCGAGCAGTGACACCAGGGAAAATTTCTCCCCTCCATTCATGTAAGGTACTGGTCGCAGTATGAAGTACGAATGCTGTTATTGTGGGAACAGCCAAAGCAGGAGTGGACAGCTGAGTTAAGCAGGAATATCCGGGCAGAGATGCGGTTGGACGAGAGCTACAGAGCCCTCCGGTGGTATGTAGCCCAAGAGTGCCCGTGGTCAGCGGATGACAGCCCCACGGAAGGCTTTGACTATGATGGCCTGGGATTGTTGTATTGGAGGCTGTCCAGGGACCCTGACTTTGGGAGTGAATGGGAGTGGCGTTTGGAGGAAACACAGAGTGAAGACTGTTTGGAACAATTTATACGGGGTACTGGGTGGATACCAGCATTAGAGGACTGGAACTACTGATAACTTCGGAGTCAACCCGTCTGGAGTCTCCTCCTGTGTTAGTCTCCTGCCGAAAATGGAGAAATGTGACAGACCTAGCCGGGACAGAGGCTTTTGGAGGGGACTGAATGCTAGCCTCTTGCCTACTGATTATGGGCCCTGGCATTTGGAGGAATGGTGCTCGTTCTGAGCTGTATGCCTGGGGACCCTGGAGGTGGTGTTACTTTAGATTCAGGTCCATGTCCCCCAAGAAACACAGACTCTGGGGACCCTGGATATGCCATTATGACGGGAGTCACCAATAGGGGCACAAGGTGGATGAGAACCCCACTATGATCTGTGCTAGTCAGACTCAATGCTGTATATATGTATACATAATGTGTGCTGTCTCATTATGTTGTGTACTATTTGCTGTGATGGTTGGGGTGTGACTGTATTCTATTGTCTGTTGTGGCTGTCTGCCTCAACTATTATGGGATGTCTAAGTGTCTTGCTATGAGGAAAGAGGGAGGGGGATTCCTCCAGCAGCCCCCTGTTAAGACTGTTTACTGATGAGAAGTTATACACACCTGACCTGTGTGTCCATTGTCATTGGACAGTTTAACCCGCCCTGTTTTCCAAGGGTGGGGGGAAGCGTTTTGAAGTGGGATCTGTATAGCATGTGTTTGAATAAAGTTTCATTCCAGCTTGAACCTCAAGACAGAGCCTTGTCTCGTACTTGGGGAAGAATTTTTTGTATGGGTTCCTTGTTCGGCTGATTAAAGTGTTCGGTAGCTGCCTTTGTGTTTGGGTATGGAATGTCCTAAACGACTTTAAACCCTTTCATACTCGGGGTGTCGTTACAGTTGGTTCTCTTAAGGTTTTTTAATGTCAATCTCCTTTTGTTTTTGCGCATCGAGGCCTTCGGGTAAGACTGCGTAAGTTAAGCATTTTAATAAAGAAGTATATGGATAGCATTTGCTGCAACCTTGTGCACACAAAGTATACAAAGTAACATTGTTGGTAAAATATTAAAGATAAATCCCAGAAGAGATTTCTGTAGACGACTACAATGTACACGTGTGTAGAGCTCCACCCAACAATGAATGTCTCCATCACTCACCCGGTTCCCGTACTGCATCACATGACTCATATTAGTGCGTTGCTTGACCAATAAAAACTGTTTATGTAATGTCTCCTGTGACAGATCCTCCTAGAATAGAAACATTATATCTTATATGAAGTCATAGAACAGAAAACACTTCATCATATCTATAGAAAACAATGCAACGCGTCATCACTAAGCAATAATCATAGAAATGGCGGCGATTTATTATAAATTACACTTTTGTTTAGGGGTCAGGTGACAGCAATGGGCATTCCTTCTAATATTCCTTCCATGTGCAGCGGGCGTGGTCACATGTGCAGGGGGCGTGGTTACATTAACTAGGGGCAGCTCCTGTTGTGACAGCACGGCTCGAAGACACTGTCAATCATACTGAGCTGGGGGTGTGGTTACATGTGAAGGGGGTGTGGTTACATGTACTGGACACTGCTGCCTTTATGACAGCGAGCCTCCTGAGAGAAGTTTCCAACCAAACTAAGCAGGAGGTGTGGTCAAATGTGCAGGGGGCGTGGTTACATTAACTAGGGGTAGCACCTGTTCTCACAGCACGGCTCCCGCTCGATGCCACTATCAATCATACTGAGCTGGGGGCGTGGTTACACATGAAGGGGGTGTGGTTACATTACTAAAAACTGCTGCTGTTATGACAGCGCGCCTACTGGGAGAAGTTGCTGTCAATCAAACCAAGCAGGGGGTGTGGTTACATGTGCAGGGGTCGAGGATACTATCACCAAGTACAGCTGCTGTTGTGACAGCAAGGATATTGCTGGGAGCTGCTGTTAATCAAACTGACCTGGGGGTGTGGTTATATGTGTGAGGAATGGTAACATGTGCAGGGGGCATGGTTATATATAGGGTTGCACCGATACCAATACTAGTGTCATATCAGTGCTGATGCCAAGGATTTGCACGAGTACTTGTACTCATGAAAATGATCCGACGCCTAATCTTATACCTCCCAGCAGGAGGTAGGACACCGGAGCCAGGGGAGGACCCGGAGGACAGCTGTGGGTGATCGGTGTGGCGGTGGGGACCAGTTACAAGCACCGATCTCCCTGTACAGCCACTTCTCCTCCTCTCCCTCCCGTGGCCATCAGCTGCTTCATTGAAAGCTATACAGGGAGATCGATGCTTGTAACTGATCCCCACCGCTGCACCAATTAACCCCGACTGTCCCCCGAGTCCTCCTCCAGCTCACCGATGTCCGCCTCCGGCACCCCCTCCCTTGTCCCAGATCTGTCAGGATGGAGAGCAGATGAAGCAGCCAGTAAATATGTAATTTACCGGCTCCTTCCTTTATACAAAGAACAGAGTCAGTGATCACGACTGTCCATTTGTAACTGAGCATCGGGGGAGGGGCCTCTGTCTCCTGTCCATTCATCTTCAGTGCAGCTGAGAAAGGAACTGGGGAATCTGTGTCCTCAGTCCCTGTCTCAAAAGTGGCCTCAAAGGGGACATGTCAGGGGTCTGTTTAAACCCACAACAGTAAAATCAGTCCGTATATGCAGCATAGCATGCTTGTTATACTCACTGTGGATCTTAAGGGGTTAATCCTCTGCACTGTGTAAAAAGGCTGTTTTATCCTGTATGCACAGATCCTTCCCCTCCTGCAAAGTCTAGTTTGGGAAGGCCAGCTAACACACAGGCAATAGCCAACCTGCACATGCTCAGTTGTGTCTTTTCTGCTGGAGAGAACAGTTACTTGTTCTCAGAGATAGTCAGGTCACATGATATTGACATCATACATGTGGGTGTGTATACAGGCTGCAGGGGAAATCTCCTCCTACCTGAACTCTCAGCAGTGGAGAAACTCTGCAGTTTATCATGTGACTGTGGTATACAGATCAGCAATAAATAGAATAAATAAATAAGTATATAGTAGGAATATTTTTATGTAAAAAGGTTTATAAGCTGTGGGCAAATGAACGGTTTTCATATTACTGGGTTTAGTTACACTTTTTTTTTTTTTTTTTTTTTTTCACAATTGAAAACACAAACAAACAAACAACACTTCCCCAAAAGAAGAAGGCATTGTAAAATAATAATAATAAATTATATATATATATATATATATATATATATATATATATATATATATAATTTTTTTTTTTTTTTTTTTTAATTAATTATATAAAAAGCATTAGAAAAAAAATAAATAAAAACTACTGACACAGTCCACACCCCATCAGTGCTGCATATTAGTGCCACTGTCACATGACATTATAAAAAGTATCGGTACTTGTACTCGGTCTTAAAAAAGGGGTTATCGGTGCAACCCTAGGTACATGTGCAGGGGGAGTGGTTACATGTGCAGGGGGAGTGGTTACATGTGCAGGGGGAGTGGTTACATTCACTAAGCACAGCCTAGGAGCCTCCTGCTAGGAGCCACTGTCAGTCAAACTGTGCTGAGCTGAGCTGGGGGAGGCTTGTCAGCCAAGCTGACTATGGTCCCATAGGCACGGTGTCTTGTATCTTCGATTGATAAACAATTAGAAACTTAAGCAGTTATTCTGTTTCAATCTAGATTACATTCTATTATATATTCTGAATTTATGATCTATGCCCGATGGTCTTTAGAAACACTGAAGCTGATTGGCTGCCGTTGGACAGCTCATACAGTTCTTATTCCAGATACTTGATGAGCTGGTGGTGTAAATTGAGACATTTTAATGAGTGTACAGAACAAAAAAAACTCACCATGTCTGAATCCTCCATCCAGCTGACGCTGTACAGATCACCAAGAAATGTGTTTAGCTTGTCATCTTGATAACAGGCATAGGAGGACTCATGAGGGTTGGAGGCTGTTGTGGCGTAAACTACAAAATATAATGTGAAGATGTAAATATAGAAGAGATAATGATCCATACTTCACAATATCTGTCCTGGGGAAGGATTTTCAGACACACAGCAGGTCACAGTCCGTTATACAGTATAAATAATTTCCCATACATTACATGTTTGTATACACAAAACAGAAGTGTTATGCCGTGTACACACGGGCGGACTTTTCGGCATCAAAGGTCTGATGGACTTTCGACTGACTCTGTAACGAACGGACTTGCCTACTCACGATCACACCAAAGTCCGACAGATTCGTACGTGATGACGTACGACCAGACTATAATAAGAAAGTTGATAGCCAGTAGCCAATAGCTGCCCTAGCATCGTTTTTCGTCCGTCGGACTAGCATACAGACGACCGGATTTTTTGTCCGGACTCGAGTCCGTCGGAAGGATTTGAAACATGTTTCAAATCTAAAGTGCGTCAGATTTCCGACAGAAAAGGTCCGCTGCAGGTCCGATGAAGCCCACACACGGTCTAATTGTCCGACAGATTTGTTCCGTTGGGCCAGTCCGGTCGAAAAGTCCGGCCGTGTGTACACGGCATTAGGCAAAATTTGCAATATATGTTAATCATTTTATAATAAAAGCTTCAGAATTCCTGACTGCTGTGACAATCCTATATTTTCCTATATTATTATTATTATTATTATACAGGATTTATATTGCGCCAACAGTTTGCGCAGCGCTTTACAACATGAGGGCAGACATTACACTTACAATACAAATCAATACAGGAGGAATCAGAGAGCCCGGCTCCTTAGAGCTTACAATCTAGAAGGGAGGGTCAAGTGGAAACAAAAAAGGTAATAACTGTGGGGGATGAGCTGATGGAGAAAATTAAAAAAAACAGTTGTTAGGTGTGGGTAGGGGAGGCTTCTCTGAAGAGAGGGGTTTTGAGGGATCGTCTAAAAGCTGTAAATTAGTTTACTATTCTCGAAGTAAGATTCTGTAATAGACATGTGCAATTCGTTTCGTTCCAAATTCGTTTGCGGGTGAAAATTGGCACGTTCGTTAGTAAGCATCCGAATGAACGAAAGACTCTTGGTGAATGCATACGAAAATTAATTCTCGGAAAGAACGACATTCCGAAAGAACGAAAAACCCGAAAGAACGTAAAACGATTCAACCGATTTAACAAAACGATTAGATTCAGGTCATTTCATTTTTCATAATATCTAGTATAATTAAATTAGTGATTATTATTATAGTTATTATTATTTATTAATAAAAAAAAACTATAAACAATTAAAGGTATTGGAATTTCCTTTCAAATTTGCTTAACTGTTTTGCCCTGTACATACGATCGGACATTGATTGGACATTCCGACAACAGAATCCATCGGATTTTTTCTTCTATATCTTACGAAATTCGAATTTCGTATAAAATGAATTTGAATAGAAAACATTAGAACAGTATAGAAAAGAATAGACTAGAAAAACAACAGAATAGAATAAAATATATATATTATATTATATTATATTCTGTCCTGTTCTATTGTTTTTCTAGTCTATTCTTTTCTATTATTTTCTATTCTAATCTTTTCTATTCAAATTCAAATTCATTGTATGCGAAATTTGGAAATTTCAGAAGCCAGAAGCCATCTTTCGAAATTCGCATAGAATGAATTCAAATTCTTATAGAAAAGTTTAGAATAGAATAGAAAAGAATAGCATAGAAAAACAATGGAACAGAATAGAAAAAATTATATAACATCTTCGAAATTCAAATTTCATATAGACTGAAATCAAAATTGAATAGAAAAGATCAGAATAGAATATAAAATGATAGAAAAGAATAGAAATTTTTTTTATTCTGTTCTATTGTTTTTCTAGTCTATTATTAGTAATTACTAAATATTAGTAGTTATTATTACTATCTATTATTCGAATTCGAATTCATTCTATACGAAATTCGAACTTCAGAAGCCATGTTCCGAAATTCGAATTTCGTATAGCATGAATTTGAATTGAAAGGACTTATAGAATATAATAGAAAAGAAAAGCATAGAAAAAAAAAAATTATATATATATATATATATATATATATATATATATATATCACTATTGCTTTATTTTATATTCTATCCTATTGTAGAATGTAACCTCTGGCAAACAATTGCAATCGCTGCGTGATCTGCTGCAGTAAACTGATTTTGTCTCAGAATGGAGGGGGGGGCCCCAAAAAAATGTTTGCCCAGGGCCCAATCAACATTAAAGACGGCCCTGAGCGTAGCCGAGCTCCTCCTCCTTCCTCCTGCAGTCTGTGCGGTACAGGAGATTCAGTTTCCTGTTCCCGGCCGGACTGACAGGAAGTGTGCACAAACCGAGTGCTCGCTTCCTGTCAGTCCGGCCGGCCAGGAACAGAAAACTGAATCTCCTGCGCGCGGTACGCGGTAGGGAGGGAGAGTTAAAAAGAACAACACAGTGGGGGGAGGCAGTCATCAAGACCCATTTAGTAATAAAAATATAGTAGTTTGCTAACCATAATAAAAACGATTACCATAGCTTTCTTTCCATTTTCTTTCTTTACCATCCCATTTCCATCTTATTGCTTCTTTTTTTAATCAGGTAATATTTATTAAAGCTTTTTGCAAAAATGTACAAAGCAGAGAAAAGATTCTACTGAACACTCTACTGTAGAGTCTTTTCTCTGCTTTGTAAATTTTTGCAAAAAGCTTTAATACATACTTAAACTGTATCGCTATGCTGTGATTCCTGTAGGCTTTGCGTGCGGGGGGGGGGCCTCCATGTCCATTTTGCTTGGGGCCCCCAAATTCCTTCAAACGGCCCTGCCAGCCGCACTTACCATCGATGTTGTTAGGTATGTGATTCATCATCGAGCCGGACTCACAGGCCTCAATGTACAAAACCATCTGTAAGAGAAATATCTCCATGTCACTCCAACAGGTTCTGCTATAGAAGACTCAGCACACCGATACATTGGGGGAGATTTACTAAACCCGGAGAGTTCAACATTTAGTGCAGAAATCAGCTTCTAGGTCAGTGGTTCTCAACCTTTCTAGTACTGTAAACCCTTGATAAAATTTCCCAAGTTGTGGGGACCCCTAACAGTAAAATTATTTTCGTAGCGTGGATTGTCAGCATCCAAGGCAAGACAAGTAATTTGCGCCCTTAACCCATGGACTTTTAGCGTTCCCTGAGTCCCTTCCACTCGTACAGTATTAAAACCCCTTATGGTACATTTTAGGATGTACCACTCTGTTCTCTTTTCTATCCCTTTCACCTCTCTCTATCCTAAATTTTTGTTTTTTTTCCCCATCCCTCTCTCTAGCTGTCTTTCTTGTTCTCTTATTCTGTCTCTTCCTTTCTTTGTTCCTCCCCCTCTTGTTCTCTCCTTTTTATGTATTCTCTATTTTTACTCTTTGGTAGGGGGGGAAATTGGATCAGTGGCCGTGCCAGCGGGGAGTTGGGGGTCAGTGGCCGTGCTGGCGGGGAGGTGGGGGTCAGTGGCCGTGCTGGCGGGGAGTTGGGATCAGCCAACTTAGGTGCTCTTGAACAAGGTCATCTGCTGATCTTAGAACTGTAGTGGGGACTTTTAATGGCAACTGTAATCACAGGTAGTGTTACTCACTGTGTTCCTGACTCCACTGTGTCTCCGACTTTGCGGTGTCTCGTAACAGTGACACCTATGCTGAAATCAGGAGATGGGGTCTCCTCCAGCCCCTCCCACTTCCCATTCTTACCAGTCAACTGACCTCTAGTCTCTGCCCCCCAGCCATGGCGTGAACTGAGTGGGTTTGCTGCGAAGAGGCTGAGTGGGCGGCCGCGAGCTCCAGGGACAGCCCTGCTGGGCGGGCGCAAAACGACTAGGAGATCAGTGCGGGCTTCAGGAACAGCCCAGGATTCGGTGATCCCTGGCAAATTATCATTCTGCCCCCTGAGGTGGTCCTGACCCCCAGGTAGAGAACCACTGTTCAAGTTTTGTTTTTTTTTTAATCAAAGCTTAACTGAATAAGCTGAATTTAGAAGCTGATTGGCTCCCAGGCACAGCTGCACCAGATTCTGTGCTCTCCAGTTTTAGTAAATACCCCCCCATTGCAGATCATAAAAACTGGCCACTTCCTAGGACACCATCGGGCACTTACTTTTTTGTACATCTTGTTTTCATGCATGTATTGAATTGTCTTGTTCAAATCTTCAACATGGAGCTGCAATGGAGAACAACAAGTCTAAGGATTACTACAAACAAAGACACAATGTATGAATTATGTCAAAGGACGCTTCACAACAGGGCTGGCCCAAGACAAGATGGGTCCAATGAAAAGGCCCCCCCCAAAAAAATAATATTAATAATAATTATAATAATAATAATAATAATAATCCCACCAAAAGGCCCCCACATTCATTATTTTATATAATGATAATTAAAACTAAAATTAAATTTATCAGGAAGTCAGATTTACATGGAACAGCACCTTATCCATATGCAAAATTTAGATGACATACCATTATGTTCAAATCCAAGGGGCGTGCTGGGGCAGTATAGGGGCAGGCTAGGGCAGTATAGGGGCAGACTATGATCTTCTATTAGAAGTAATATAAGGAGGACATGAAAGGGTTATGAGAAGCAGCAGCTGGGTCTTAGCTTTAAAAAGTGTCTTCCTTGGTTTTCCTCCCAGCAGAAATGAAAGAGAATGGGATTCGGTGTAGGGAAACGGTAGAAGTGGCTATGGCGGGGTGGTGGTTTGAGGTGGTTCTTACATCGTCATTGGGAAAGGCCAGCAAACCCGGAGCTCCATGATCAGAAAAGAAGACAAAGACATGGTCGTTCGGTCCACTGCAAGAGAACAGAAAAAAAAGTGACTTACCCAAATTATGTGATGTCATGTTATAGCTGAAAGCTGTGCAGAGTTACTATTCGAAGCAGAGTTGCCACATTATATTTACATTTTTAAATTTTTTTTTACATTTCTCCAGAGTCTTGCTGGTTTCTGGCCTAGGCAAAAATGAGGTCATACGTCCCAGGAGTCTTCATGGGCATCTTTTTTCCCTTTTATCTGGAGGAGGGTCTTTCTCAGCTAAGCACGCCCTCCTTTTCTGGCATCCCTGAGCTAAGGGCAGGTAGATTTCAGTTAGTAAGCCCCACATGAATCATCTGGCCTTGCTTAAGATGGCCACCACTAGAAATGCTAAGGGGGGGTTTCAAAGTGATTTATCAGCAAAATAAAAGCATGGAGACATGGATGGAGGGGGAGTTTTCCTTGATTATTAAAAATGAATTTCCGTTTTAAAGATTTATCTGATTTCCAGATATGACATTTTTTATATAGTGACATTGGCCTAGCTTGGACCAATGTAACCATTTATGTACCATACCTCTAGGACCCCTGGAACCTGGAAATCACTGTAGCGGGCACTGCCAATACAACTTCACTACAGTGATCTCCACTAGCCTCTGGGTCCCGTGCTGAGCGGCTGCCCTGTGAACACAGGAGGTCTCTTGTTTGCCACGGGTGCCATTCACTTTACTATAAATGCAAAGCATTTTATGATTGGATGAGGTGGGGAATGTTTAGATTTCTACCTCATCCAATCAGAGAACTCTTTGTAATAATTGATAAAAAAGGAAAGAAAAGGAGGTTCTTTGAATGGTGCCCGTGTTCCTGTGTTCAGGAGACAGCAGGGCAGCCACTTGGCACAGGACCTGGAAGCTAGTGGATACTGTAGTAACAGTGTCTACTACATTAACTTCCAGCTGCCAGGAAGATCCCACAGGCACGGAACATACATACTTCCATTGGTCCAAATATGTAAAAACTGCCAAGCCTGCAATTCAGCTTTAACGAGAGGGGCAACAGGGGACATCACATTTCAGAAGTATGGACAACTTTGTTGGATGGGTCATAGATGCATACAGGAAGCCCGTATTCCCTCTTCCAACCCCAGCAGCCATCTCATGTGTGACCCCAATCCAAAGGACTGAGGAATAATAATTCACCAACCTCCTAAGCACCTTCCCGGATCCTTGTCCCTTCACCGCCTCCGCGTCACCTCGGAGAACCGCCAGGAAGTTTTTAGGAGTGACGAACTACAAAGACACAACAGACACATCATCAGCAACACGGGATAAAAGGTCCTTCAATAAAATATATTAAATTCTCATGGCGATCCAACTAGTTTTCTGAGCTTTGCTGGAATATTGACAGGGAAATCTAAGTAGGGCTATGACGGAGGGTTAAATAATTCTCCATAATTACTTCCCAGGATCTATAACATAGAACAAAGGAAAGTAATGGAAGATTCCTAATGCCACCTACAGATCTGGGTCTGGTGCATTGACTTCCCGCTGGGAACAGAACTGGAAACCCAACAACATCCCTCTAAAGTGTACCTGTGGTCCCACTGCAACCCAAATTCTACAAATGTGAAGGGTCTTGGTGGATATGTCCCCCAGAATCTAGAGTAGGACCATTACTGGTCTAATGGTGGGAGGAAAAAGCCTGGGGATCAGCTGCTTGTGTTCACTTTCAAGGCTGACACCAGTTCAGCTTTCCTTTTACAGGACTATGCACGGGGGGGATCATGTGCAGCATGTTGCAGGAACAATGAGATCATCAGCATGGCAATAGAGGTCACACTTGGGACTGGATAGCCGGACCTTGTAAAACCATTTTCATCTTCAATGGCTCCTTCAGACAGAGAAACCACGAGAAGAGTTGGCCTTGGTGTCTCCCAAAGGCCCAAATGGCTCTGAGTAATCCAGACCTTCATTGGTTAGCGGAAGGTGGCCATACCGATAGGATTTCCACTTTCTATTTAAAATATAGCAAGGAATTGTTGCGGCCCCAACCCCCCCATAATGAATGGCCCCACAATCTCAGTATTCTCTCCCCTTTTTACCACCTCTACCCCCCACATCCTGACTCCCCCCCACGCCTTTCCTTCAATCTCCCCTATTAGACTTTCTCCCTCCGTCTTTCTAATCATTCTCCACTATTTACCCCCTACCCCATAAAAAAAACAAAAAAACAAAAAAAAAAAACAAAAACACCACACCTTTGCACCATGATGCCTTTGGGAAGCTTATACTGGCCATACACTAGTAGAATGAGCAGCCGCAGACCCCCCACCCCTAACTCCTCCATCTTTAATGGGCCGGACAATGCACATATGTGCCTTCAGACCTGGCAGAGCCCTGTGGCAGATCTGCACTTGCATGGGTGCCTTTTGATTAGGAAGGTACATGAAATTATCTTTGATCTGCGCACATGTCAATCCTTATGCCACGTACACACGATCGGCCTTTCCAACGGGAAATGTTGGATGTGAGCTTGTTGGCGGAAAGTCCGACCGTGTGTACGCTCCATCGAACATTTGTTGGCGGACTTTCCGCCAACAAATGTTGGCTAGCAGGTTCTCAAATTTTCCACCAACAAACTTTTGTTGTCGGACTTTCCGATCGTGTGTACACAAGTCCGTCGCACAAAAGTTCACGCATGCTCGGAAGCAGAAGCGGTCGGTCTTGTAAACTAGCGCTTGTAATAGAGAATTAACATTCGTGACGCGGCAAATTATGAAATCTACAAACGCAGCGCACAATTCTCTTCTTCTTTAATGGGATAATAATGAAGCTGCTTTGCTGGTGATACTGATGGAGTTATTGAAAACAAATTTTCAAAGACTTTTTTTTCAAGTGATATCAAGAATAATAATAATAATAATAATAATAATAATAATAATAATAATAATAATAATAATAATAATAATAATAATGCTAAATGAAAAACGCAAAAAGAAAAGCGCGAATCAACACTCACCAAACTTCTACTAACACGAAATTAGCAGAAGGAGCCCAAAGGGTGGCGCTAAAGAGCTGAAAAACCACGTAATACGTGTAGTACGTCACTACATTCGTAATTGTTGGCCAACATTTGTGTGGCCATGTGTATGCAAGACAAGTTGGAGCCAACAACCTTCGAACAAAATTCCACGGTTTTGTTGTCGGAAAGTCTGATCGCGTGTACGAGGCATTAGACTCATGTGGGGACCGGACACAAAGGGGTTGATTTACTAAAGGCAAATAAACTGTGCACTTTGCAGTCGCTCCAGTAAATGAGGAAAAGCTTCACTTTGCAAACAATACCCAATCACGTGCAAGAAAATAAAAAAAATAAAAAAAAAACACAGCATTTTGCTTGCACATGATTGGATGATGGAAGTCAGCAGAGCTTCTGCTCATTTACTAAGCTCTGGAGCAACTGCCCTTATAGGGGAGCAACTGCAAAGTGCCCAGTCCATTTGCCTTTATTTGCCTTTAGTAAATCAACCCCATAGACTCTTATACCTTCCTAATCATGGTGTGTTCACGCACGTGTTTGCAGATGTGCCGAAGAAAAATTAAATAAATTATACGAATGTCAGAGAAGCATTCTTGCCATTCCATCTCCATCTTTTGCTCTGCACATTCCTTTTTATTATGATGCCCCCCTAGTCTTGACCCCGAGTGGGAAGTGTGGCTGGGAACCACTGCAGCACCAAAATTGTGAGTCTCACCTCCTTTGTGTAATCCTTCAGTACTCCGGGGTACACGTTTGTCCCATTGGGCCGGTTTATGATGACTCCATCGGTCGGATTCCTGGACACAAAAATACATTGAATATTATTAGCATGCCGCTCACACTTCTTTATAACTTTAAAATGTATTTTGCTCAACCTAGGAGGACATCACTGCTCCTCCATAGATATAGGCAGGGCCACTGTTAGAAATCATGGGGCCCCCGTACAGCCTTCCTGATTGGCTTCCCCCAATCCCCGCCTTCACCCCACCCGCACACCGTCCCTCCCCCACCCCCAGGGTGCAGCAGAACAGCAGGACTGACTTTATCTGCCTACATCAAAAAAAAAAAAAAAAATTTAAATAAATTCCCTCCCATTCCCCCACATCCTGGGCCCCTCTGTTGACCTGGTGGGGCCCATGGAAATGGAATTTAAGCCCTGGTAAGCATGTAGGGGCGGTGGTGTGGTCTAGTAAAATCCATTTATTCATTTAAGCAGAAACAAATAATGAAGCTGCCCCCCGCCCCCCCCCCCCCGTTTTGTACTGGGCCCAGGCCCCATTAGCTACAGGACTGGTTGAAAGATTATCAGCGGCCCTGGATATAGGGAAGTGAGTGAATGTTGTCACATTACAGAAGCAAATGTTTTACTGGTTAATATAAAGTAAAAAGGAAAAGCCTGAAAAAAAAAAAAAAAAAAAAAAGGGGGGAAGAAAACTAATACAGCCATCACATTGGTAGGTTGTAATATATTCTATTTTTTTTAGGTTAGGTTAAGTTTTAAATGCTGTGACCTTTTTTAAATTCTGTAATAATCATTGGTTTTGTGCAACTGCCTAAAATAAAAAAATAAAATAAATAAATAAAAAAAAATTAATCCCCCCTCCCCCAAGAATCCTCAATCCTGTATCCTTCATTTTTCCCTCCCAGGGAATGCACACAAACCAATCACATGCGGCCTGTTCTAGGAACAATGAGATTCCCGACATGGAATTTGGTTCATATTCACCTCGGCTCTGGAAGGTCCCCCCCCCTCCTCCTTCATGACTAGGCTAGACATGCGCAATTTGTTTCGTTCCGAATTCGTTGTTTGACGAAATTTGACAAATTTGTTAATTCAGAAATATTCAAAATTAACGAAAAAACATTGAACTCATTTTTCCAAAAATGAAAAATTTGCATATTCAAAAGAACGAAAATAAGAACGAAAATCCGAATAATAACTAACTAATAATAACTATTACCAGCTATTAAATTATAGGTATTGGAATTTCATTTCAAATTTGGCGGTTAGTGAACGTAACGAATACAAAACAAATACGAATTTATCCAAAGTTACGAATTATCCGAAATAACAAATGCAACATCTAAATCAATGGAACCTAATGAATTAATAAATAATAATACTGTCTTTTCATTGTTGTTAATTTGTTACGTTCCATTCGTTTAGATGCGGCATTCGTTATTTCCGATAATTTGTAACTTCGGATAAATTTGTACTCGTTACATTAACTAACAGCCAAATTTGAAAGGAAATTCCAATACCTATAATTTAAGATTTATTATTAGTTTGTCCGAATTTCCAAATTTCCGATCATAACAAATGACCCGAAAAAAAAAAATAAAAAAAAACACCACACAACGAATACTGACAAATTTTTTTGGCAGTGCACATGTCTAGACCAGGCACTTTTTTGCTATTCAGCATTGCGCTACTTTAAATTGGTAATTGCATGGTCATGCAACGCTGTATCCAAATGAAATTTGTATAAATTTTTATTTTAAACAAATAGAGCTTTCTGCCTGTGGTATTTGATCACCTCTGGGGTTTTGTTTTTTTTAATATATAAACGAAAAAAAAAAAAAAAAAAGACAGAAATTTTTTGAAAAAGTAAACAAAAGAAAAAAGGATCTCACATAGAGAGAGACATAGAGTCTCGCTCATATTTTTTTTTTTTTTTTTTTACTTTCCGCCATAAAACATATCCAATAAAAAGAAAAATTAACAAAAAATAAAATTTCTTTATAAATGTCAAAATATATTCTGCTGCAAAAAAAAAAAAAAAACCCAAATAAGTGCATATTGAATATTTTTGCAGAACATTTGTTTTAACATGGGTCCCTATGGAACACGTTCACAACAATGCATTTTTGTGCCTCTGCATTTTTGGAAAGGTTCGGGGATTTTCTAAATGCAAAACGGTGCTTTTTTTTTTTTTTGCTTTTTTGGTTCAATAGACTTCAATTGAGAAGCTGCAGAAAAGCATGTAGTGCATTTTTACCACAATTTTGCTTTGATTTGCAGATTTTAAATCTGCCCAACAACAAATCCCCCCCCCCAAAAAAGAAACACAAAACTAAAACCGTGGGAAAGAAAAAAACACTGCAGAAACACTCAAAAGCAAACTGCATAGGTGTGAATGGAGCCTCATGGCAGCGATCAGCGACTTAGGCTGGCCATAAATTATACAATTTTCCTTTAGATTTACTAAAACCATATAATAGGAGGTCAAACCTGAACACTTTCAATTTGTACACAATCAGGGAGACCCTTCCCCTACATAGCTGAAAGTAAATCTAAAGGAAACTGAACAAGAGAATTGTATAATGTACGGCCAAATTTATAGTGGGACTGTGAGAGTGCGGCGGACAATCTGACACTAACTGAAACTGGGGCAGGGGCGGATCCAGGGGGGGCAACGTGGCAATTCCCCCCCCCAAGAAATTAGATGCGGGTGACTGGGGGGGACTGATTAACTGCCACTGACATCACCAGTGATACCAATACAGTGATCAGTGCTCATACTAGACACTGTCACTGTACTAATGACACTGGCTGGGACGCAGTTAACATCTCGGGGTAATCAAGGGGTTACAGGGTTATTAAAAATTTGCTTTTCTTTATAAAAAAAGTCGACAAAGGTCATATTTTCCTGCTCTGTGTAATGGTTTTGCACAGAGCGGCCCCGGCCTTCTTCACAGGTCCTCCGCTGGCACTCCTGGCTCCTCCCCCATAAGCAGTGCCCCCAATAGCAAGCCACTTGCCATGGGGGCACTGGTGCATGCTCACTCCTGAGCCCTGCTCTGTGTGCCCATAATAACAGAGCCACGGCTCGGCCCCGCCCCTCGCCCGCTCCTCATTGGCTGTGATTGACAGCAGTGGGAGCCAATCCCAATACCGACCAACATTCTCTTCTATGGACTTATTAAAGTGGAACTCCAGATGAAGAAGAAAGTCAGACGGTTCTCTAGTTTTATAGTACAGAACACTTACCTTCTATTATACGCGATATCATCATACATCATGACCACGATCTGCTCGTCGGGGATGCCGTTCTTCCTGACTATTTGATACGCGTGGCAGACATCAGCCTGGAAATACAACGTCAGAGGTAAATGTTATATACAGTTATAGCAGAAAGAGTCCAACAATCATTCACCGACCATAGAAAGGACAACATGGGGGAGGGGCAAAGATCTCCCCCTTCCCCCAGAGCTTAAAGCGGAGCGGCACCGAAAAAAAAATTTTTAAAAGTCAGCAGCTACAAATACTGCAGCTGCTGACTTTTAAAACATGGACACTTACCTGTCCAGGGCGCCCGCGATGTCGGCACCCGAGGCCGAAGCGTCTCTCCGTCCTCGGGTGCTGCCGCCTCCATCTTCGGTAAGGGAATCAGGAAGTGAAGCCGTGCGGCTTCACTTCCCGGTTCCCTACTGCGCATGCGCGAGTCGCGCAGCGCAATACGAATGGTCCCTGCTGCCTCTGGGACCCGTGTGTTTCCCAGCAGGCAGCGGGGGGGGAACAGGATGTGGCGTAAATACCCGCAGATTCTGCGGCTATCTACGCCGGAAGTGGGTACAGATACCTGTAATATACAGGTATCTGTACCCCCCTCCCCCCTGAAAGGTGCCAACTGTGTCACCGGAGGGGGGGAGGAATCTAATGAGTGGAAGTTCCACTTTTGGGTGGAACTCCACTTTAACCACTCGCCTACCAGGGCAAATTATTGATTTATTTTGCACATGTTACAGTTTGCATCTTTTTTTATGTAAACCCGCTAAAAAGAATAAACTCTCTGAAAGTAGAGACCCTGGAGAATGAAATGGTGCGGAGCTGCATTTTTTATGTCGCACAAATATTTATGCAGACATTTATCAAATGCATATTTTCAGGATATAGAAAATACAATAAAGTGAATGTTAGTGTAAACAAAACACATTATACCCAAATTTTTTTGGTAAAACAGAAAAGATTGGGTTGTGTCAAGTAAATAAATACCAAACATGCAAAAAAAATAAAAGGGATTTGTATGTTATCAACATTATAAAGAAAAAGAGAACGGATGTCCCTGGAGTTCCTCCTGCTCTCAATGGCCAAGCTGCTTCCTGCATTCCCGGGCTCCCCGGAGGAACGGGAGAACCCAGGAACTTTGTCAAAAGTATTGGGACACCTGCCTTTACACGCACATGAACTTTAATGGCATCCCAGTCTTAGTCTGTAGGGTTCAATATTGAGTTGGCTCCGCCCTTTGCAGCTATAACAGCTTCAACTCTTCTGGGAAGGCCGTCCACAAGGTTCAGGAGTGTGTCTATGGGAATGTTTGACCATTCTTCCAGAAGCACAATTGTGGGGATCTGGCAGTGATGTTGGATGAGAAGGCCTGGCTCGCAGTCTCCGCTCTAATACATTCCAAAGATGTTCTATGGGGTTGAGGTCAGGACTCTGTGCAGGCCAATCAAGTTCCTCCACCCCAAACCCACTCATCCATGTCTTTATGGACCTTGCTTTGTGCACTGGTGAGCAGTCATGTTGGAACAGGAAGGGGCCCTCCCCAAACTATTAGGGGTGCAACGGCACGTCACCGATCCATGATCCGAAAGGTTCAGCTTGTTCGGGTCGGCACACATGCGCTCCGCGGAGCGTGCCACCGCCTCAGCCTTAGGAAAGGCTGCGGCTTTGGCCTAGCTCCGGAGCAGCGGCCATCTTTGCTTTGGGGAGCGACTGTGCATGAGGTGAGCCACCTAACCTGGGATTCCTGGTCACGGTGCAGCTTGCCCCAGATCTATGGCATCGGAGGGCTACGGGGGGGGGGGGGGTCGTCCCTTCCCACTGCCTGTAAAAGCTATTAGGATGGCTTTTACATTAGAGGGAATCTCTGGCTGAAAATACATTCATCTGAATGAAGCCTGTAGCTGCAGGCATCACCCAGATATCACCACTTCAGCCTAAGGTCACATGACATCCTATGGGTAGGAAGTGGTTAAGCAGCCAACTAGGCAAGTGTGAGATGAAATCTGTGCCTACATTTCAGTGCTCAGCTCTGCCCTGTCCTGCCTACTGCACCCATGCTGAAGCTCGTGCGAAGTCTCGGCGTCAGGAATGAAATCTGTATTTGCGTATTGAAGCATTTCACACTTTTGCCCTCCCGGGCCAGTTGAGTAGTCAATTATGTGTAGGGGCCTACTCCCCTGGGGAGTAGGGGCGGTTGAATAAATTTAGATTTTTACATTTTTATTGGGTATGTATTATAGCAGAAAGTAAAAAATATTGTTTTTTTTTTCAAAATATTTTTTTTGTTGATAGCGCAAAAAATTACTGCAGAGGTGATCAAATACCACCAAAAGAAAGCTCTATTTGCGGGGGGGGACATCAATTTTATTTGGGTACAGCATCGCACGACCGCACAATAGTCAGTTAAAGTAACGCAGTGCCGTATCACAAAGAATGGTCTGGTCATTAATGGGGTAAAACCTTCCGGGGCTGACATGGTTAACCCTTAATTTACTCTAATCAGCCTTAATTAACTACTTATTCTCCCTTTAATTATTACATTCCTGCTGATTTTTCGTTTGTTTACTTCCATTTTATAAACTATTAATAATTAAACCTTTTTTTTTGTTTGCTTTGCTCTTTAATATTTTTACACCTTTAACGTATATTTACATGTTTCACATTGAAAAAAAATTGCAACATTTAAAAATAAATAAATGTATTTCATTTGTAAATAATTTTTCAATACTTTGTATCATTGCTGACAGCTGAAGTGTAAACAAAACAGTTGCCGGTGTCTTGCTGAGAATGTTCCCTCGGCGGATAAGTTCCCCGCCTGTACTGCACAGGCGCAGCGCCTGCGCAGTACATACTACTCTCAGCCGCCGGAGATAGCCGAAGCTCAAATGCTTCAATCAGCTGTACACGGCGCCTGTGCTCTGGGTCCAGGTTCCTTCCCCACCATCCAAGTGGACCTAGAGGGGGAATCTAAAAGTGCCGAGTGCAGAGAGGCCGTGCCCGAAGCGTGGCGAGCGAAGCGAGCCCACGAGGGGCCCTCTTACAGGCGCCGTGTACAGCTGATTTTCAGCTGTTCTGCTTTGGCTATTTCCACTGATACCTACTGCGCAGGCGCAGTAGAGGGGGGAACTTATACGCCGAGCAGAACTTCCTCGGCAGAACACCGGCCGGTATCAGTAATTGGTATAGGCGTATGCAAAAAATAAAAATAAAAGTGTTTCGGTGCATCCCTACTAATTACTTATCCAACAGAGCAGAACTTACCTGGGCATGTGATATTAGCTACTTGATATAAAATCTTATTACTGAACTTTGTGAATTAGGCAAAAATATATCCTTCCAGTAGACATGACACTTCATACATATCTTTGCATCAGGGGGGCTGTCTGTAGTAAAGTGCCGATACGTGACGCCTAATACATATCTATGCATCGGGGGGATTAGTTGTAATTAATATGCCAATAGATTTTCTTCCTTTCTATGCAAAAGAAAGGTGGTCTGTAGTGTAAGTTTTGACTTGTGCCAGTTCATATATATCTGCAAAATCTGAAAATTAGTGTTGTTATATTGAGTCCCTGATGAGAGAAGGTGATATCGGGAGCTCTCACCTGATGTCTATAGTTTTCCCAACCATTGGAGCCGGCCACCAGGACCACCCAGTGCTTCCCACCATCTTCTGGGTCCTCAATTGGGATGGAGGTGGCCAGGACGGCGAGGCCAAGGAATAGCATTACTGAAAACATCTTCAAATAAGTATCCGATCCCTGAAGAGACAACATGAAGAGTGATTATACACAGGGAGCATGAGGGATATCTCCTCAGGTTGTATGTTCTGGTCCACAGACCTCAATCTACAATACCCCCACTGGAGTCCAAGCATGTACACCAAGACACCCACTAGATATTAACACCAAGTAACATATTACTATAGATCAACCAATATCCTGACATCCTGCTGTGCGGGGTTGTGTGATAGACCTGCGGCTGCCGGTAGACATACTCTACACCACAGAGCTGATTGAACTTTAGCTTGTTCTATTAATTGAGCTGATCTACGAATGAAGCTGAAGGACGGTGCTGCTCCCCGGCATGCGTCTGCAGCTACGGACAAAGGCTGCCAATCAATCCTCATTACATATTCGTCTTCTTGCTAGAAGCGTGATTGGACAGCTTGGGGTGATGTGTTGGGGCGCTAGCTGTCCAACCACTCTGCTCAGCATCTGCTATATGCACCTGATCCCCCTGGGTAATATATAAAAAAAATTTCCTCTTTAGGAAAAAAATATTTCTTCTTTAAAGCAAACCTGTGTACTTTAGTACTATTATTTAGTGATATATTTATATAAGCCCAATCACTCTGTCATCTGCCAATATATCAATCTCTCCCCCCCCCACCCATCAGCTCTCTCCATCTGCTGATCCCCCCCCCCCACTTCCCATTGTTAGCTCTCTCCATCTGCCGATCTTCTCTTCTTATGCTCCATACACGCGATCAGAAAATCATACAAAAAATGCAGATTTGGAAGCGATCGTACGATAAGCTGATCGTTAGTACAGAGCTTTCAAAAGCCGATCAGGACAGTTCATCCGATATTTAATCAGACATGCACGAAAACAAAAAATGTTGTACAATTTTCGTTTAATCAGTACAGCTGTCATTTGAAAATGCAATACAAATGTATTACAACACATGACATCACTTCCGAATTGTTATTCTTTCATACAAGAATTTTCGTGACTTTAGTAAACTCATCAGATTCGATCTGAGATTAGAATTCAAAAAAAAAAAAAAAAAAAAGGGGACAATCATTTGTCCGTTAATCTCGTCGTGTGTACCGGGCATTAGTCAGATCACTCCATTGCCTGATCCCCCCACAAATCTCTTTATTCCCCAGTAGCCCCCTCCCCCACACTGCCCCCAGCAAAGTACTTCTATAATAATAATAATAATAATAACAACAATAACAATAATCTTTATTTAGAGGTAGCTTTTCAAAGTGCTATACAAAGGAGATCTATATCCCCCACACTGCAGTCCTGGCTGACCTCCCTGCCCCCCCCCCATCATCAGATCTCCCCATCTGCCGATCTCCCCCCACTGTCAGATCCGTCAGTCAATCTGTCCCCCCATATCGTCAGGTCTCTCCGTCTGATGACCTCCCCCATATCGTCAGGTCTCTCCGTCTGATGACCTCCCCCATATCATCAGGTCTCTCCGTCTGATGACCTCCCCCATATCGTCAGGTCTCTCCGTCTGATGACCTCCCCCATATCGTCAGGTCTCTCCGTCTGATGACCTCCCCCATATCGTCAGGTCTCTCCGTCTGATGACCTCCCCCATATCGTCAGGTCTCTCCGTCTGATGACCTCCCCCATATCGTCAGGTCTCTCCGTCTGATGACCTCCCCCATATCGTCAGGTCTCTCCGTCTGATGACCTCCCCCATATCGTCAGGTCTCTCCGTCTGATGACCTCCCCCATATCGTCAGATCTCTCCATCTGATGACCTCCCCCATATCGTCAGATCTCTCCGTCTGATGACCTCCCCCATATCGTCAGGTCTCTCCGTCTGATGACCTCCCCCATATCGTCAGGTCTCTCCGTCTGATGACCTCCCCCATATCGTCAGGTCTCTCCGTCTGATGACCTCCCCCATATCGTCAGGTCTCTCCGTCTGATGACCTCCCCCATATCGTCTGATCTCTACATCTGATGACATCCCCCATATGGTCAGGTCTCTACATCTGATGACCTCCCCCATATCGTCAGGTTTCTCCATCTAATGACCTCCCCCATATCGTCAGATCTCTACATCTGATGACCTCCCCCATATCGTCAGATCTCTACATCTGATGACCTCCCCCCATATCGTCAGATCTCTACATCTGATGACCTCCCCCCATATCGTCAGATCTCTACATCTGATGACCTCCCCCATATCGTCAGGTTTCTCCATCTAATGACCTCCCCCATATCGTCAGATCTCTACATCTGATGACCTCCCCCATATCGTCAGATCTCTACATCTGATGACCTCCCCCATATCGTCAGGTTTCTCCATCTAATGACCTCCCCCATATCGTCAGATCTCTACATCTGATGACCTCCCCCATATCGTCAGATCTCTACATCTGATGACCTCCCCCCATATCGTCAGATCTCTACATCTGATGACCTCCCCCCATATCGTCAGATCTCTACATCTGATGACCTCCCCCCATATCGTCAGATCTCTACATCTGATGACCTCCCCCATATCGTCAGATCTCTACATCTGATGACCTCCCCCCATATCGTCAGATCTCTACATCTGATGACATCCCCCCATATCGTCAGATCTCTACATCTGATGACATCCCCCCATATCGTCAGATCTCTACATCTGATGACCTCCCCCATATCGTCATATCTCTCCTTTGCATGAGCTGTGACCTGGAAGGAGAAGAAGATTCCCGGCCACGAAAATTATTTTCTGTAACAACATGAGGAGAAATCGAAGGCTTGTTTGGTTGAATTTCGAAAAGAATGGTGGTATCATCAGATCATAAAATATCTGATTTCCAAAAGAAAATCCATTCGGAATTCGACTCATGTATGGCCGGCATTAGTCAGATCCCTCCATTGTCTGATCTCTCCCTCTACTGAACCCCTCCCCCAACACACACAGATCTCTTTATTCCCAAGTGGTCCCCCCTCCCCCACACTGTCTCCAGCAGGGTACATCTATAATATTATTATTATAATAATACAGGATTTATATGTCGCCAACAGTTTACACAACGCTTTACAACATGAGGACAGACATTACACTTACAATACAAACCAATACAGGAGGGCTCGGCTCGTTAGTTTACAATCTAGAAATAATCGAATCTAATAATAAACTTTCTTTTATAGAACAGCTTTAGAGGTATCTTCTCAAAGTGCTATACAAAGGAGATCTATACCCCCCACACTGGCCGACCTCCTGATCACTTACCTGCTCTCCTCTGCAATCTGAGTGTTGTCACAACGATGAGTCCGCAGATTGTGACTCTGTATCCTTCCTCCCAGCTATAAACACAAAAATGGGGGCGGGGTCACCACTGGTCAACAGCTTCACCCACCAATCACCAGCGCCGGAGCCTGCACATGACTGGTCACATTGGCCGGTGATTGCAACATCCAAGAACTTCAACGCCCCGGCGCAGACTATATGGTGTCCTTTGTATCCATTATGGTAATTTATGAATGTGTGCCTATAGGAGGAAATCTGCCCAGCAACAACCACCTGGCGGTGGATCTAACCTACCCCACTCCATCCAGAACTCAAATAAACTTTGGGCTGGAATTAAACTTTAACCCCTCATCTTTTTTTAATCCTTTATTTTATTTTTCGCACACATTTTATTTATTTCAGGAACTTATATAGCGCAATCAATTTATGCAGCACTTTCCTTATATTATATATTCATCAGTCCCTGCCCTCAGGCCGGGTTCACACCGGTACGACAAACGCTCCGACATTGGGAGGTCATGTTGCATGATGTGTGAAAATTAATGTTTCCCTATGGGAGCCGTCCTAACTGGTCCAACACAAGTCGGTCTGACTTTGAAAATGCTCCCTGTACTACTTTGACCCGACTTTGATCCTACTTCAGCCCATTGACTATCATTGAAGTCGGATCGCCGTCTTGCATGATCCGACTTTGGCATGCGACTTGTGCTCTGATGATCTTGAGGGGGAACGCCACACCAAATTTTAAATAAAAAAACCAGCATGAGTTCCCCCTCCAAGAGCATACCAGGCCCTTGGGTCTGGTATGGATTTTAAGGGGAACCCCCTATGCCGAAAAAAAAACGGCATGGAGGTCCCCCAAAAATCCATACCAGACCCTTATCTGAGCACGCAGCCCGTCCGGTCAGGAAAAGGGATGGGGACGAGCGAGGCCCCCCTCCTGAACCGTACCAGGCCGCATACCCTCAACATAGGGGGTGGGTGCTTTGGGGCGGGGGGCACCCTGCGGCCCCCCCACCCCAAAGCACCTTGTCCCCATGTTGATGAGGACAAGGGCCTCTTCCCGACATCCCTGGCCGTTGGTTTTCGGGGTTTGCGGGCAGGGGGCTCAACGGAATCCGGGAGCAAAGGGGGCCCCAGATCCCGGCCCCCACCCTATGTGAATGAGTATGGGGTACATCGTACCCCTACCCATTCACCTGGAGGGAAAAAAGTGTCAATAAAAAAAACTCTCCAGCCTCTTCTCCGCTCTCTCTTCGTTCTTCTCCCGCTCACCGGTGTCTTCTGCCGGGCTCCTCCACTATCTTCTGCTCTTCTGCCTACTCTGTTGCTAGCGGTGGTCCGGTCTTCTCCGTTGTCTTCTTCCCTCTTCTCTTCTTCCGATGTTGACACAAAGCTCTCTCCCGTTGTAATGCCGTGTGCGTGGTGCGCAACGACTTATAAAGGCATGGGGCGTGGTCACTGGGTAATGTCACCCGGTGACCCCACCCCTTATGACATCACCACCCGGGGTATGCTGGGGCAGTGACGTCATAAGGGGCAATGTCACCGGGTAATGCATTTGGGTGGTCAAAATATGAATGCAATCTATACACTGGGGGGGAGAACCTCTGGGGGGATCTAGGATGGAAAAGGACCTGGGGGTCCTAGTAGATGAGAGGCTCAGTAATGCCAAGCTGCTCCTAACAAAGCAAACAGAATATTGGCATTAAAAAGGGGATCAACTCCAGAGATAAAACGATAATTCTCCCACTCTACAAGACTCTGGTCCGGCCCCACCTGGAGTATGCCGTCCAGTTCTGGGCACCAGTCCTCAGGAAGGATGTACTGGAAATGGAGCGAGTACAAAGGAGGGCAACAAAGCTAATAAAGGGTCTGGAGGATCTTAGTTATGAGGAAAGGTTGTGAGCTCTGAACTTATTCTCTCTGGAGACGAGACACTTGAGAGGGGATATGATTTCAATTTACAAATACCGTACTGGTGACCCCACAATAGGGAGAAAACTTTTTCTCAGAAGGGAGTTTAATAAGACTCGTGGCCACTCATTAAAATTAGAAGAAAAGAGGTTTAACCTTAAACTACGTAGAGGGTTCTTTACTGTAAGAGCGGCAAGGATGTGGAATTCCCTTCCACAGGCGGTGGTCTCAGCGGGGGGCATTGATAGTTTCAAGAAACTATTAGATAAGCACCTGAATGACCGCAACATACAGGGATATACAATGTAATACTGACATATAATCACACATAGGTTGGACTTCATGGACTTTTTTCGACCTCACCTACTATATATCTATGTAATGAGCGCACAGTACAAGGGTTGCTTTTCCTTCTAATCTCCATGGACAATGTTGTCCCATACTCACCCCAACTACCCTTTATCTCATATTTATTATTGTATGGTGAACTTTACACTAGAGTTTAACCAAGGACACATAGTACTATAAAGGATTCCTGTGCAATATACAGCCGGGGGAGATAAATGGAGTTCAGACTTATTGGCACAGCACATTCCTCGAGGCCCCGAGTGTAAATACTAAAGGGATGACGACATCTGTTTTCATATACACTATATTACCAAAAGTATTGTGACGCCTGCCTTTACACACACACGCACATGAACTTTAATGGCATCCCAGTCTTAGTCCGTAGGGTTCAATATTGAGTTGGCCCACCATTTGCAGCTATAACAGCTTCAACTCTTCTGGGAAGGCCGTCCACAAGGTTTAGGAGTGTGTCTAAGGGAAATGTTTGACCGTTGTTCCAGAAGCGCATTCATGAGGTCAGGCACAGATGTTGGACGAGAAGGCCTGGCTCGCAGTCTCCGCTCTAATTCATCCCAAAAGGTGTTCTATCGGGTTGAAGTCAGGACTCTGTGCAAGCCAGTCAAGTTCCTCCACCCCAAACTCGCTCATTCATGTCTTTATGGACCTTGCTTTGTGCACTGGTCCAAACCATTTGGTGGAGGGGGGATTATGGTGGGGGGGTTGTTTTTCAGGGGTTGGGCTTGGCCCCTTAGTTCTAGTGAAGGGAACTCTTAAGACGTCAGCATACCAAGACATTTCATGCTCCCAACTTTGTGGGAACAGTTTGGGGGATGGCCCCTTCCCGTTCCAACATGTTTGACCATTCTTTCAGAAGCGCATTTGTGAGGTCGGGCACTGATGTTGGACGAGAAGGCCTGGCTCGCAGTCTCCACTCTAATTCATCCCAAATGTGTTCTATCGGGTTGAGGTCAGGACTCTGTGCAGGCCAGTCAAGTTCCTCGACCCCAAACTCACTCACCTTGCTTTGTGCACAGTCATGTTGGAACAGGAAGGGGCCGTCCCCAAACTGTTCCCACAAAGTTGGGAGCATGAAATTGTCCAAAATGTCTTGGTCTGCTGACGCCTTAAAGTGGTTGTAAACTAAGGTTGCCACCTCATCCCTTTAAACCCGGACACATAATAATTACACAGGTTCTGTGCCTGATTAAGGTGGTAATTAAACTCAATTAGTGCCTTATCTGCATTCAATTAGCCACAGGACCCGTGTAATTAATATTTGTTCGGGTTTAAAGGGATGAGGTGGCAACTCTAAGTGACACATAATGGGCTACTATGCTTTACCTTTGCAGGGAAACAAAGAGGAAGTAAACCCATCAGATATGTTTGACTTAGGCTATGTTTCCACTAGTGCGACTTTTCATGCGATTTGGGACTGAAAAGTCGCATGACAAGTCGTACCCCATGATTTACAATGAGTACCGTTCATATCTGTGCGACTTCACAGTAGTCCCTGCACTACTTTGGTCCCACTTTGATGCGACTTGAGATCTATAGACCTCAAGAATACACAGGCATTTCTTCAAGTCGCGGTCAAAAATCGCGCGACTTTGTGGACGCAATAGTGGAAACAGAGCCTAAGGCTCTGTTTCCACTACTGCGAGTTGTGCAACTTGACACATGTGAAAAGTCGCATGACAAGTCAAAATCCCATGTATTTCAATGGTCCCCGTTCTAATCGGTGCGCCTCAAGTCACAGCGACTCCAAATCAGGTTTTTTGCACTACTTTGTCCCGACATCGGTGTGACTTGTTCTCATGTGGTTTTCACCGGTCGCATGACATCGCATCACAAATCGCCATTGCAGAGTTGCACTGTAAGGCTATGTTTCCACTACCGCGCCCCCAAAGTCGCGTGATTTTTACCGCAATTTTTTTACCGCAATTTTTTGCCGCGACTTGAAGCAACGCCTATGTATTCTTGAGGTCTATGGACCTCAAGTCGCATCAAAGTGGGACCAAAGTAGTGCGGGGACTACTTTGAAGTCGCTGCGTCTTGAAGTCGCACAGATATGAACGGTACTCATTGGAAATCATAGGGGTACGACTTGTCATGCGACTCTTCACATGAAAAGTCGCACTAGTGGAAACCGAGCCTAAATCGCGCAACTTTGGGGTTGCAGTAGCGGAAACAGAGCCTTACAGTCAGTCGTTGATCCACTACTTTGGTTTGACTTTCAAGCAACTTGAGGCACATAGACTTCAATGTTCAGCCTCAAAAGCTGCATGAAAGTCGCACCTAAATGGTTATCATTGGAAAACATGGGGTACGTCTTGTCATGTGACTCTGATTTTCAAAGTCGCATGACAAGTGTGAATGGGGTGTAAGAGGAGGACCTGTGAGGACTTCTAGAAGAAAGGATGGACAGAACAAGGTGGGACCTCACTGACTATTGCCTGGCGGAGGGGGGGAGGGGGTGATTTACACAGCAGGCTGCGCTCAGAGGAGTGGGGGAGGGGGATAATTAAAGGACAGCTGTACTGTGTACACTTCACCTTCTCTGACACCTCAGAGTCTCTGTCAGCATTTTCAAATCTGATGAAAAGCTCCAAAATAGTCCTGACCACCTTTAACCACATTAGGACATTTTATACCCTTTCCCGACCAGGCCATTTTTTGCGATTCGGCACTGCGTTGCTTTAACTGACAATTGCGCGGTTGTGCGACGCTACACCCAAACAAAATTGGCGTCCTTTTTTCCTACAGATAGAGCTTCTTTTGGTGGTATTTGATCACTTCTGCTGTTTTTATTTGTTGCGCTATAAACAAAAAAAGAGCGACAATTTTGTAAAAAAAACCCCAAACACTATTTTTTACTCTCTGCTATAAAACACTATAAATAAAAAACTGCAAAAAAATCAAATTTCTTCATCAATTTAGGCCAATATTTATTCTGCTACATAATTTTGGTAAAAAAAAAAATCCCAATAAGCGTATACTGATTGATTTGCGCAAAAGTTATACAAGTTATAGCATCTACAAACTATTTTTATGAAATTTTGTATCAATTATATTTTTTTACTAGTAATGGTGGCGATCAGCGATTTTTTTTTTTTTTGTGGGAGTGCGACATTGCGGCGGATAAATCATACACCTAACTGACGTTTTTTTGGGAACCAGTGACATTATTACAGTGATCAGTGCTAAAAATATGCACTGTCACTGTACTGATGACACTGGCAGGGAAGGGGTTAAAGGGGTTGTAAACCTTCATGTTTTTTCAACTTAATGCAGGGGTGTCCAAACTTTTTTCAAAGAGGTCCAGGTTTGCTGAAGTGAACGTGCGTGAGGGCCGACCATTCTTCCTGACATTCTTTGAACCATTAAAATTTGGTCTAAGTGTGTTTGTCTGAGCAATAAATACACAGCCAAACGAGAATCCTCCTGTCTATGTGGCTGTGTGTGGTGAAGAGATGAGCCGGGCGTGTTATTTGGATATATATATATCTTTTGTGGCCCCCAACGAATCCCCGAGCGCTGCTCAGGACAAAAGATGAGCTCCGGCGTGTTATTTGGATATACCGTATTTATTGGCATATAACACAAACCTTCACTTTAAGAGGGAAGTTTCAGGAAAAAACTAAAATTTTAAATAAAGTACTGTGAAGCAAAATAAATGGTCAGTGGCCATCAATGCAACCTAATCAGTGCCCATCTGCAGCCTCACCACTGACATAAATGCAGCCTCACCAGTGCCTTGAATGTAGCTTCACCAGTGCCATGAATGCAGCCTCACCAGTGCCATGAATGCGGCCTCACCAGTGCCATGAATGCGGCCTCACCAGTGCCATGAATGCAGCCTCACCATTCCCATGAATGCAGCCTCACCATTCCCATGAATGCAGCCTCACCATTGCCATGAATGCAGCCTCACCATTGCCATGAATGCAGCCTCACCATTGACATAAATGCAGCCTCACCAGTGCCATGAATGCAGCCTCACCAGTGCCATGAATGCAGCCTCACCAGTGCCATGAATGCAGCCTCACCAGTGCCATGAATTCAGCATCACCAGTGCCATGAATGCAGCCTCACCATTGAGATAAATGCAGCCTCACCATTGACATAAGTGCAGCCTCACAAGTGCCTTGAATGTAGCTTCACCATTACCATGAATGCAGCCTCACCATTGCCATGAATGCAGCCTCACCAGTGCCATGAATGCAGCCTCACCAGTGCCATGAATGCAGCCTCACCAGTGCCATGAATGCAAACTCACCAGTGCCATGAACGCAGCCTCACCATTGACATAAATGCAGCCTCTACATTGACATAAATGCAGCCTCACAAGTGCCTTGAATGTAGCTTCACCAGTGCCATGAATGTAGCCTCACCAGTGCCATGAATGCAGCCTCACCAGTGCCATGAATGCAGCCTCACTATTGACATAAATGCAACCTCACCTTTGACATAAATGCAGCCTCACCAGTGCCATGAATGCAGCCTCACCAGTGCCATGAATGTGGCCTCACCAGTGCCATAAATGTAGCCTCACCATTGACATAAATGCAGCCTCATCAATGCCATGAATGCAGCCTCATCAGTGCCATGAATGCAGCCTCACCAGTGCCATGAATGTAACCTCTGAATGCAGCCTCACCATTGACATAAACGCAACCTCACAAGTGCCTTGAATGTCGCCTCACCATTGCCATGAACGCAGCCTCACCAGTGCCATGAATGCAGCCTCACCATTGACATAAATGCAGCCTCACCTTTGACATAAATGCAGCCTCACAAGTGCCTTGAATGTCGCCTCACCACTGCCATGAATGCGGCCTCACCAGTGCCATGAATGCAGCCTCACCATTGACATAAATGCAGCCTCACCATTGCCATCAGTGCAGCCTGATCCATGCCCATCTGCAGCCTGTGTGGACAGGGAGGGGGGCGGGATGAGCACAGGCAGATTACATAAAGGAGAATCTCCTGTTTACTTGACGGCCTCTTTAATTCAAAGTCCCTCCTCCTATGATAGACAGAAGAGCCATCCAATGCCAGCCCAGGAGGCGGGACTTCCTATTAGAGGCCGCCGAGCAAACAGGAGATTCTCCTGTATTTAATCTGTCGGCACTCGTCCCGCCCCCTCCGAGTCGTCGATAAATACAGGTATACATCTTATGTGGCACTCAGGGATTTGTTGGGGGCCACAAAAAATATATATATCCAAATTACCAGTTGGGCTGTTTGAAACTGGGAAACGCGGGCCGGACTTTGGACATGCCTGCCCTAATGCATCCTATGAATTAAGGTGAAAAAACACCCGGCAGTGACCGCCCCCCCCCACCCGTTTTACTTACCTGAACCCTCAAACTTGACCCGGCGGGGACACGCTGTCTCTCTGCCCGGGGTTCTCTGCTCTTGATTGGATAGATTGATAGCAGCGCAGCCATTGGCTCCCGCTGGTGTCAATCAAACCCAATGACGCGAGCAGATATATTTACCACCGCTCAGGACGATCCAAACCAGAGTGTGTATGTCCTCCACCTCCAGAAAAAAGAGAGAGCCCCCGGTGCTGGCAATTGCTAGTGCAGGTATGCTGACGCGTTTCACACTTACATTAAGTGCTTACTCATAGCTTGAGTTAGGAGTAAGCACTTAATGTAAGTGTGAAACGCGTCAGCTGTTGCTCTGTACCACCCACAGTGGTGCCCTGTGTACCCCATGATCCTGTTTCACAAATAAAGATGAACACAATTTATTCCGGTGTGCGGCTGTCCAGATCTCTTCATCCATCCATACCAATGACACAGGTGTCGGGGGGCCTCTATGGACGGCGAAGGCTGGACTCGGGAGCGCGCCCGCAAGGTAACCCCCTCGGGGGAAGCACTACTCACCTAGGGGGCTATCTGATGCGGGGAGGAGCTGTGAGATCCACCGGGGGACCCCAGAAGAGGAGGTTCGGGGCCACTCTGTGCAAAACGAGCTGCACAGTGGAGGTAAGTATAATATGTTTGTTATTTAAAAAAAAAAATTAGATTTACAATCACTTTAACATCAGGGGGCGATGAAAGGGTTGAGTGTGTTTCCTGGGAGTGTTTTCTAACTGTGTGGGGGATGGGCTGACTGGGACAACACAGAGATCATTGTTACTGCTTAGCAGGAACACAAGATCTCTATGTCCTCCCTGTCAGAACGGCGATCTGCCTTGTTTACATCGGCGGATCCCCGTTCTGCCTCTGTGGGAAAGGACCGCGGGTGGCCGACGGACATTGCGTCTGATTTGCTACCGCCTCTGGCCAATGAGTGCGTGCCCCACACGGGGCTAGTGCACGAAACGACGTACAGGTGCGTTGAGTCGCGCAGCCGTGCCACCTTGTCGCAGTAGATCTGTGGCGGGCGGTCGGCAAGCAGTTAAGCCCCTCGTTCACATTGACTGAGGCTTTGAGATCGTGCGCCTTTGGAAGCGACTTTCAAGACATCTGATGCGGCTTCATGCGCGGATGTCTAGGCAAGTCGCACCTGAAAAGTAGCGCATGTACTGCTTTTTCTAATCGATGCGGCACTGCAAAGCCGGCGTCACACCGATTTGAACAGTGCGATTGCTGGCAATAGAATGCGACTTGTCAATGCGATTTGAGCTGTCAGATCTCTCCAATGTGAACTGAACCTTAAGTGCATAGCTCCCAACTGTCCCGGGTTTCGAGGGACTGTCCCTGATTTGGAGCAATGTCCCTCTGTCCCTCATTCCTCCTCATTTGTCCCTCATTTTGGTCTGATCCATATAGATGTATATAAAATGCACTTTTTAGCCACTTACGGGGCGCCGCACATCGATATACGTCCTTACTTTGAAGGGGAATATCGTTGTTATTGCAGCAGCTAGCTGCCATAACCCCGGTATCCTCTTCTTCGGCCGGCGGTCCGCTTTCAGATAAAAGTGGTCTCTGCGGTGTATTCGCTGCGGAATCACTTTTATTGGTGGCGGGAGAGGGGCCCCCTCCGCCGCATACCGGGGCCGTCGGTAGAGGCGGAGGCGATCGGATGTTGCTCCTTCCTTGGCATGGAGACGAGTGAGGGGGAAAGATGGCCCCCCCACCCGTCTCCATATCATTGCAGGGCGGAAGCGACATCAAAACGTCACTTTCGCCCATAGCTCTTAAAGGACCATTTAAAAAAAAAAAAACATTTTAAATGACACTTTTATTTTATTTTATTTTTTTTTTATTGCATTTTAGTGTAAATATGAGATCTGATGTCTTTTTGACCACCTGATCTCATATTTAAGAGGTCCTGTCATGCTTTTTTCTATTACAAGGGATGTTTACATTCCTTGTAATAGGAATAAAAGTGACACAATTTTTTTTTTTTAAAAAGAACAGTGTAAAAATAAAAAATAAAAGGTAAAATAAAAAAGAAAAAAAAATCTTACATTTTTAAACGCGCCCCATCCCGCCGAGCTCACGTGCAAAAGCGAACGCATACGTGAGTAGCGCCCACATATAAAAACGGTGTTCAAACCACACATGTGAGGTATCGCCGCAATCGGTAGAGCAAGAGCAATAATTCTAGCCCTAGACCTCCTCTGTAACTCAAAACATGCAACCTGTAGAATTTTTTTAAACGTCACCTATGGAGATTTTTAAGGGTAAAATTTTGTCACCATTCCACGAGCGGGCGCAATTTTGAAGCATGACATGTTGGGTATCAATTTACTCAGCGTAACATTATCTTTCACAATATAAAAAAAAAATGGGCTAACTTTAGTGTTGTCTTATTTTTTAATTAAAAAAAGTGTATTTTTTCCAAAAAAAGTGAGCTTCTACGACCGTGGCGCAAATACGGTGTGACAAAAAGTATTGCAACGACCGCCATTTTATTCTCTAGGGTGTTAGAAAAAAAATGTATAATGTTTGGGGGTTCTAAGTAATTTTATAGCAAAAAAAAAAACTATTTTTAACTTGTAAACAACAAATCTCAAAAAGAGGCTCGGTCCTTAAGTGGTTAAGTATCAAAAAGTGTTTTCTAGCGCTAAACCTTTCATCTGATTTCTAAATTGCTACATTTGTAAATTCCAAAAGCCAATATAAAGGAATTGTAGTGGTAAAAAAAAGCACATGTGGGTTTAACCAATCTTGTTTTGTTTTTTTGTACAATTCTCCTTTAATGGGGAGTGGCAAGGGGTGTGTCCTATATCTGCATACTTTTGCTGATAGGTGTCCCTCATTCCCATCTCAAAAAGTTGGGAGGTATGTAAGTGTCACACGTATTTGTGTCACCAACTGTTGTTGGTGGGGGAGGGAAATGTAGCAACCTCTGCACTTGTAGAATCGCTGATGTATGAACATTTCTTATCAGCTGATAAAGTCACCAAAAAGTGTCTGAACTGTAACATGTGACTCCACCAAGACATCGCTGACCATCTCCAGAGAAAAATCACCACCAAACCCAGCAGACACCGACCACCTCTACAGGGGAATGAGGTCTCTGTATTCATGGGCAATCTTAAAGCTGAACTCCGGGCACAAAAACTCATTTCCATCCATTCTTCAATATTCACAAAGGATACAAACCCCACATTGTGTGTTCTAGACATGTGCAGGTCATTTGTTATGATCGGAAATTTGAAAATTTGGAAATTCAGAAATCCAAAAATTTGAAAATTCGAAAATCTGAAATTCGAAAATTTGAAAGAGCGAAAGTCCGAAAATCTGAAATAATAACTAACTAATAATAATAATAATAATAATAATAATTTGAAAATCTGAAATAGTAATAGTTATTATTATTATTATTATTATTATTAGTTAGTTATTAACTATTAAATTATAGGTATTGCAATTTCCTTTCAAATTTGGCTGTTTGTGAAAGTAACGAATACGAATTTATCCGAAGTTACGAATTATCTGAAATAACGAATGGCGCATCTAAACAAGTGGAACGTAAAATAAATTAATAGTGATAAATAATAATAATAATAAAAAGTTTTTATTATTATTATTTATTTTTATTATTCATTTTTTACGTTCCATTCGTTTTGATGCGGCATTCGTTATTTCAGATAATTCATAACTTCGGATAAATTCGTATTCGTTACTTTCGCAAACAGCCAAATTTGAAAGGAAATTCCATTACCTATAATTTAATAGTTAGTAATAGTTATTACGATTAGTGAGTTATTATTTCGGATTTTCAAAATTTCGGTTTTAAAATTTATGAATTTTCGGAAAAATTTGTTAAACGGGTTTTTGTTAATTCTAATATTTCCGAATTAACAAATTTGTTGAATTTCGTTGAAAAATGAATTTGGAACAAAACAAATTGCAAATGTCTAGTGTGTTCAGAATGCCTGTGCATACCCAGATATTACCTTGTAAAAGTAGCTGTGACATCATGTGGGAGGGGCCCAGTAGGCTCCACCTACTACAAAAAAACAACAGGAGGGGCGGAGACAAGACCAGTCCCCCTGCACAAGTAGAGAGATCAGCAGTGAGTGGTCTTTATTACAGGAAGTCTCACACTGGATTACTGCACAGATCTGGAGGAAATACACAAAGATCACGAGATTCAAGAAGAAGACACATGACCGCTAGATTCAGACAATATGGGTGAGATTCACTATAACTGTGCATGGTAGCCAATCAGCTTCTAAGTTCAGCTTGTTCAATTAAACTTTGCCAAAAAAAAATCTAGAAGTTGATTGGTTACGATGCACAGCTGCACCGGATTCTGTGTGCTCCAGTTTTAGTAAATCCCCCACTATTCATTTTATTACGGAGTTTTGTACCGGTAGCAAACCCAATTGGATTTCACAATTTCACATTGGATTTCAGGGGACCTCTAATGTGATTGGGGGGGGCTCTGATGTGATGGGGGGAACTCTGATGTGATGGGGGACCACTGATGTGATGGGGGGGCACTGATGTGATGGTGGATTTCTGATGTGATGGGGGGGACCACTGATGTGATGGGGGGGCACTGATGGCATGGGGGGACCTCTGATGTGATGGGGGACCTCTGATGTGATGAGGGGACCTCTGATGTGATGGGGAACCTCTGATGTTATGGGAGGACCTCTGATGTGAAGTTAATTTCATCATGGTTGTGTGCATTGTCCCAGGCTCAGGTTCCCCATTAAGTAACATTTTGATGGGATGAGGAGGGTGAGCTCTAATGTGATGGAGGAAACCACTGACATGATGAGAGACCTCTGATGTGAAGGGGGCTTCTTGTAAGATAGGGGGCTCCAATGTAGTGTTGCCAACCGCCCATAGATTTATAGGAAGGCCATACATTTCAGCCCATTTTACAGGCAGCGGTGCCTGTAAAAAATATGTCTGCGCCATTGTAAAGTCTGCCGGGCTCATACACACTTGGCCTTTTTTGGGCGGGCGCATGCGCAGTGAGCATGTGATCTAATGGCGCCATTTTTGAATGGACGGCGCACCTCAGCACTTCATCAGAGGAGCAGGCAGGAGACCGAACCCCAGCCTGCCGCTGCGCCGCACTATGGCTAGACTCTGGAGGAGCTTGTTCAGAGTCAGGGATTCCCACCACAGCACTGTGTCCTGCCTGCACCATCCATCCTTGGCTGCTGGAGTGGACTCTGGAGACTCCCATCACTGGACCCCTGGCCTGCATCCATCAATCCATTGCTTGGCTGGCTGCCATCTATTGTGATGCCCACAAGCAGCAGTTATCAGGCAAGAATGGCAGTGGTGACATGTTCACAATCTGTCTTGCTATCTCCTGTATCATGTGCACATCCTCTGACCACCTCTGTATCATGTGCGCATCCTCTGACCACCTCTGTATCATGTGCGCATCCTCTGACCACCTCTGTATCATGTGCGCATCCTCTGACCACCTCTGTATCATGTGCGCATCCTCTGACTACCTCTGCATCATGTGCTCATCCTCTGACCACCTCTGTATCATGTGCGCATCCTCTGACCACCTCTGTATCATGTGCGCATCCTCTGACTACCTCTGCATCATGTGCTCATCCTCTGACTACCTCTGCATCATGTGCTCATCCTCTGACCACCTCTGTATCATGTACGCATCCTCTGACCGCCTCTGTATCATGTGCGCATCCTCTGACCACCTCTGTATCATGTGCGCATCCTCTGTCCACCTCTGTATCATGTGCGCATCCTCTGACCACCTCTTCATCATGTACGCATCCTCTGCATCATGTGCACATCCTCTGACCACCTCTGTATCATGTGCGTATCCTCTGACCACTTCTGTACCATGTCCACATCCCCTGACCACCTCTGCACCATGTCTGTGTCCTCTGACTACCTCTTCTGTATCCTATCCACATCCTCTGACTAGGGATGAGCCAAACAACCCCCCCGGTTCAAGTCGCAGCAGAACATGCGAACAGGCAAAAAATTTGTTCAAACACCATTACAGTCTATGTGACATGAACGTGAAAAATCAAAAGTGCTAATTTTAAGGTTTAATATGCAAGTTATTGCCATAAAAAGGGTTTGGGGACCCGGGTCCTGCCCCAGGGGACATGTATTAATGCAAAAATAGTTTTAAAAACGGACGTTTTTTCAGGAGCAGTGATTTAAATAATGCTTAAAGTGAAACAATAAAAATGAAATATTCCTTTAAATTTCATACCTGGGGGTGTCTATAGTATGCCTGTAAAGTGGCACATTTTCCCCGTATTTAGAACAGTCCCTGCACAAAATGACATTTCTAAAGGAAAAAAAATCATTTAAAACTACTCGCGGCTATAATGAATTGTCAGGTCCGGGCAATACAGATAAAAGTCATTGAAAAAATGGCATGGGATCCCCCCAGTCTATTACTAGGCCCTTTGGGTCTGGTATGAATATTAAGGGGAACCTCAAACCAAATTTAAAAAAAAAAAATTGCGTGGGGGTCCCCCCAAATTCCATACCAGGCCCTTCAGGTCTGGTATGGATATTAAGGGGAACCCTGCACCAATTTTTTTTTTTTAAATGGCATGGGGGCCCCCCAAAAATCTATACCAGACCCTTATCTGAGCACGTAACCTGGCAGGCCGCAGGAAAAGGGGGGCAAGAGAGCGCCCCCCTCCTGAACTGTACCAGGCCACATGCCCTCAACATGGGGAGGGTGCTTTGGGGTAGCCCCCCAAATCACCTTGTCCCCATGTTGATGGGGACAAGGGCCTCATCCCCACAACCCTTGCCCGGTGGTTGTGGGGGTCTGCGGGCGGGGGGCTTATAAGAATCTGGAAGCTCCCGTTAACAAGGGGACCCCCAGATCCCGGCCTCCCCCCTGTGTGAAATGGTAATGGGTACATTGTACCCGTACCATTTCACAAAAAAGTGTCAAAATGTTATTAAAAAAACAAGTCCTTTATTAAAAAATAAAGAAATGAAAAAAGTCCCACAAAGTCCATTCATCTTCTTCTGAGGCTCCGCCGACAGACCAAAAAATAAAATAAAAAAGATCCACCTCCATGGGAGGCACCCGCCATATGACGCTTCAGCGGCGATGACAGTTATTTTATAACTGAGGGCAGGGCCACATGGTGATGTCAGTGGGTGACCCCGCCCTCCTCTGATGCACGGGGACTTCCCAATGGCTTCCCCATAACGTCAGAGGGGGCGGGGCCACCTGGGTATGTAAATGCATGGCCCTGCCCCCTCTGATGCCCGGGCAAGGGTTGTGGGGATGAGGCCCTTGTCCCCATCAACATGGGGACAAGGTGCTTTGGGGGGCTACCCCAAAGCACCCTCCCCATGTTGAGGGCATGTGACCTGGTACGGTTCAGGAGGGGGGGTGCTTTCTCGTCCCCCCCTCTTTTTCTGCGGCCTGCCAGGTTGCATGCTTTGGATAAAGGTCTGGTATGGATGTTTGGGGGGACCCCCAAGCCATTTTTTTTTTTTAATTTTGGCACGGGGTTCCCCTTAAAATCCATACCAGATCTGAAGGCCCTTTTATGGAATTTGAGGGGACCCCCACGCAATTTCTTTAAAATTTTTGGTTCGGGGTTCCCCTTAATATTCATACCAGACCCAAAGGGCCTGGTAATGGACTGGGGCGGAATCTATGCCATTTTTTTCAATAACTTTTATCTGTATTGCCGAGTCCAGACAATTCATTATAGCCACGAGTAGTTTTAAATGAATTTTTTTCCTTTAGAAATGTCATTTTGTGCAGGGACTGTTCTAAACATGGAACAAATGCGCCCCTTTACAGGCATACTATAGACAACCCCCAGGTATGAAATTTAAAGGAATATTTCACTTTTATTGTTTCACTTTAAGCATTATTAAAATCACTGCTCCCGAAAAAACAGGCGTTTTTAAACTTTTTTTTGCATTGATACATGTCCCCTGGGGCAGGACCCGGGTCCCCAAACACTTTTTATGACAATACCATGCATATAAGCCTTTAAAATTAGCACTTTTGATTTCTCCCATAGACTTTTAAAGGGTGTTCTCCGGCTTTTGAATTTGCCGCAAACACCCCAAATTGTTCGCTATTCGGCGAACAGGCAAACACCCGATGTTCGAGTCGAACTTACGTTCGACTCGAACATCGGGCTCATCCCTACCTCTGACCACCTCTGTATCATGCCCACATCCTCTGACTACCTCTGTACCATGTCCACATCCTCTGACCACCTCTGTACCATGTCCACATGCTCTGACCACCTCTTCTGTATCCTGTCTGCATCCTCTGACCACCTCTGTATCATGTGCTCATCCTCTGACCACCTCTGTATCATGTGCTCATCCTCTGACCACCTCTGTATCATGTGCTCATCCTCTGACCACCTCTGTATCATGTGCGCATCCTCTGACCACCTCTGTATCATGTGCGCATCCTCTGACCACCTCTGTATCATGTGCGAATCCTCTGACCACCTCTGTATCATGTCCACATCCCCTGACCACCTCTGTACCATGTCCACATCCTCTAACCACCTCTGTACCATGTCCGCATCCTCTGACAACCTACTGTGTACCATGTCCGCATCCTCTGACAACCTCCTCTGTACCATGTTCGCATCCTCTGACCACCCCTGTACCATGTCCACATTCTCTGGCCACCTCTGTACCATGTCCACATCCTCTAACCACCTCTGTACCATGTCCGCATCCTCTGACAACCTCCTCTGTACCATGTTCGCATCCTCTGACCACCTCTGTATCATGTCCACATCTCCTGACCACCTCTGTACCATGTCCACATCCTCTAACCACCTCTGTACCATGTCCGCATCCTCTGACAACCTCCTCTGTACCATGTTCGCATCCTCTGACCACCTCTGTACCATGTCCACATCCTCTGACCACCTCTGTACCATGTCCACATTCTCTGGCCACCTCTGTACCATGTCAGTGTCCTCTGACCACCTCCTCTGTATTGTACGCATCCTCTGACCATCTCTGTACCATGCCCGCAGGGTCAGAATTGCTATTAGGCTTGACTTGGCTCATGCCGATGGGCCCCGCGCTACAGCGCGGACACCAATTGCCGGGAAGGCGTCCCTGGACGTCCTCCTGTTTACTTCCCCTCTGCACACCACCGTGATCGCGCATCAGGGAAGTTCTGTGTTGGCCGTGTCCCTTGGCCAATCACAGATCATGCTAAATGGCTAATCACAGCGGCCATTTAGCACTCGATCGGAGTGTCCAATGAGAGGTGATCTCATATGTAAACATATGAGATCATCTCTCATCACCGGCTCTCCCTCCTCACACACAGATAGCGTGTGAGGAGGGAGAGCTTCCGTGCTGCAGTGGTGAGTGAACACTCACACTAGTTACAGTTACACTACACAACATAGTGCCATCTGTCCCCAGTGCAACCTATCAGTGCCAAATGTGCCCATCGCCATCTGTCCCCAGTGCCATCTGTCCCCAGTGCCAGCTATCAGTGCCAAATGTCCCCATCGCCATCTGTCCCCAGTGCCATCTGTCCCCATCGCCATCTGTCCCCAGTGCCATCTGTCCCCAGTGCCACCTATCAGTGCCAAATGTCCCCATCGCCATCTAACCCCAGTGCCACCTATCAGTGCCAAATGTCCCCAGTGCCATCTATCCCCAGTGCCACCTATCAGTGCCACCTGCCCCCAGTGCCACCTGTCCCCAGTGCCACCTGTCATCAGTGCCACGTATCAGTGCCACCTGTCAGTGTCACATGCCATCTGTTATCAGTGTCACATGTCATCAGTGCCACGTATTAGTGCCATGTGTCATCAATGCCACGTATTAGTGCCATCTGTCATCAGTGCCACGTGTCATCAGTGCCACATATTAGTGTCATCTGTCATCAGTGTCACATTTTTCAAGCTTCAATCAGTGGTCATATAAATAGATTATTACGTTTTTTTAACATGTAACACTGTCTACGGTACCAGTCAACATTTTGTTCTATTTAAAGTAATGTATAGAAGGTAGGGCCCGAAAGTGACTCAAGCCCAGGGGCCCCCACCACCCTAAGTCCTGCCCTGCATGTCCGCATCCTCTGACCACCTCTGCATTGCTGGCAATTGGGTGCGACTTGTCAATGCGATTTGAGCTGTCAGATCTCTCCAATATGAACTGAACCTTAAGTGCATAGCTCCCAACTGTCCCGGATTTCGAGGGACTGTCCCTGATTTGGAGCAATGTCCCTCTGTCCCTCATTCCTCCTCATTTGTCCCTCATTTAGGTCTGATCTATATTAGTTGTATAGAAAATGTACTTTTTAAGTATCAAAAAGTGTTTTCCAGCGCTAAACCTTTCATCTGATTACTAAATTGATACATTTGTAAATTCCAAAAGCCAATATAAAGGAATTGTAGTGGTAAAAAAAGCACTTGTGGGTTTGACCAATTTTTTTTTGTACAATTCTCCTTTAACGGGGCGTGGCAAGGGGTGTGTCCTATATCTGCATACTTTTGCTGATAGGTGTCCCTCATTCCCATCTCAAAAAGTTGGGAGGTTTGTAAGTGTCACACGTATTTGTGTCACCAACTGTTGTTGGTGGGGGAGGGAAATGTAGCAACCTCTGTACTTGTAGAATCGCTGATGTATGAACATTTCTTATCAGCTGATAAAGTCACCAAAAAGTGTCTGAACTGCAACATGTGACTCCACCAAGACATCGCTGACCATCTCCAGAGAAAAATCACCACCAAACCCATCAGACACCGACCACCTCTACAGGGGAATGAGGTCTCTGTATTCATGGGAAATCTTAAAGCTGAACTCCAGGCACAAAAACTCATTTACATCCATTCTTCAATATTCACAAAGGATACAAACCCCACATTGTGTGTTCTAGACATGTGCACTGCCGAAAAATCTGTTCTTTTCATCTTCATTTCATTAGTTTTATTTATTTTTTTCGTTTTTCGGGTCATTCGTTATGATCGAAATTTCGGTAATTTGAAAATTTGGAGATTCAGAAATCCAAAAATTTGAAAACATGAAATTGGAAAATTCAAAAGAATGAAAATTCAAAAATCTGAAATAATAACTAACTAATAATAACTATTAAATTATAGGCATTGGAATTTCATTTCAAATTTGGCTGTTTGTGAAAGTAACGAATACGAATTTATCCAAAGTTACGAATTATCTGAAATATCGAACGCCGCATCTAAATGAATGGAACGTAACAAATTAATAGTAATAAATAATAATAATAATAACAAAAAGGTTTTATTATTATTATTATTATTCTTTTGTTATATATTCATTTTATTCATTTAAATGCGGCATTCGTTATTTTGGATAATTCGTAACTTCGGATAAATTCGTATTTGTTACTTTCACAAATAGCCAAATTTGAAAGGAAATTCCAATACCTATAATTTAATAGTTAATAACTAACTAATAATAATAACTATTACTATTTCGGATTTTCAAATTTTCGGGTTTATGAATTTACGAACTTTTGGAAAAATTCATTAAACGGGTTTTTGTTAATTCTAATAATTCAGAATTAATTTATTTGTTGAATTTCGTAGAAAAACTAATTTGGAATGAAACAAATTGCACATGTCTAGTGTGTTGGAAATGCCTGTGCATACCCAGATATTACCGTGTAAAAGTAGCAGTGACACCATCACTGTGCTGTACATAGCATGTGCAGAGAACAGAGCTGTGGGAGGTACCCAGTAGGTTCCACCTACTACAAAAAAACTACAGGAGGAGGCGGCGACAAGACCAGTCCCCCTGCACAAGGAGAGAGATCAGCAGTAAGCGGTCTTTATTACAGGAAGTCTCACACTGGATTACTGCACAGATCTGGAAGAAATGCACAAAGCACACCGAGATTCAAAAAGAATACAGATGACCAATGGATTTAGACAATATGGGTGAGATTCACTATAACTGTGCATGGTAGCCAATCAGCTTCTAAATTTAGCTTGTTCAATTAAACTTTGCCAATAAAATTTAAAAGCTGATTGGTTAGGATGCACAGCTGTATCGGATTCTGTGTGCTCAAGTTTTAGTAAATCCCCCACTATTCATTTTATCCCGGAGTTTTGACTCAAGCTTAGGGGCCCCCACTACCCTAAGTCCTGCCCTGCATGTCCGCATCCTCTGACCACCTCTGCATTGCTGGCAATTGGGTACAACTTGTCAATGCGATTTGAGCTGTCAGATCTCTCCAATGTGAACTGAACCTTAAGTGCATAGCTCCCAACTGTCCTGGATTTTGAGGGACTGTCCCTGATTTGGAGCAATGTCCCTCTGTCCCTCATTCCTCCTCATTTGTCCCTCATTTAGGTCTGATCTATATAGTTGTATAGAAAATACAAGAAGTGTTTTCCAGGGCTAAACCTTTCATCTGATTTCTAAATTGCTGCATTTTTAAATTCCAAAAGCCAATATAAAGGAATTGTAGTGGTAAAAAAAGCACTTGTGGGTTTAACCAATTTTTTTTTGTACAATTCTTCTTTAACGGGGCGCAGCAAGGGGTGTGTCCTTTGCCTGCATACTTTTGCTGATAGGTGTCCCTCATTCCCATCTCAAAAAGTTGTTGGTGAGGGAGGGCAATGTAGCAATCTCTGCCCTTGTAGAATCGCTGATGTATGAACATTTCTTATCAGCTGATAAAGTCACCGAAAAGTGTCTGAACTGCAACATGTGACTCCACCAAGACACCACTGACCATCTCCAGAGAAAAAAACAGGAGTTTGCCTCATTTAAAATGACTGAACTGCCTATACGTCCCATCCCGATACAGATTAAAGAACAATATTCCTCAGAAAGTGGGACTTTGAATGGACACAAGGCAGTGATAACATAACATTTACAAAATGTATTGTTCAATCAATAAATTACAACATGAAAACACATATAGCTATGATAAAAAACATATGTAATGGGAAAACCAGCTGGAGAAAGGGGAGAGGGCTCGCAAATGATTGTCCGACGCGTTTCAATTGCACATATAGTGCAGATCTTCCTCAGGGAACTTTGCAATTTGCACAGTTCCTAATGCTGTAATTCTACAATAACAAAATGTATACCATCAAAATAATGCACAGAATACAATTGTACATGAAATGAGATGTGTAATTTATGCTCCTAGAAGGTCTGAAGGTACTACTTCAATGTTGGGCCTCTGTATGTGGCCAGGCTGTGTAAAAGTCTCACACATGTGGTATCTCCATACTCAGGAGGAGTAGCAGAATGTGTTTTGGGGTGTAGTTGGAAGTATGCATATGCTGTGTGTGAGAAATAACTTGTTATTATGACACTTTTGTGAAAAAAAAATCTTCATTTTCCCAAGAATTGTGGGAAAAAATTACAACTTCAAAAAACTCACCATGCCTCTTACTAAATACCTTTGACTGTCTACTTTCCAAAAAGGGGTCATTTGGGGGGTATTTGTACTTTCCTGACATTTCAGAGCCTAAGGCCGGGTTCACACTGGTGCGACAAACGCTCAGACATTGGGAGATCATGTCGCATGACGTATAAAAATCAATGTTTCCCTATGGGAGCCGTCTTAACTGGTCCAACACAAGTCTCTCTGCACTACTTTGGTCCGACTTTGATCCTACTTCAGCCCATTGAATATCATTGAAGTCGGATCAAAGTCAGATCGCCGTCTTGCCTGATCCGACTTTGGCATGCGACTTGTGCTGTGATGATCTTGAGTGGGAACTCCACGCATAATCTTATATAAAAAACCGGCATGGGTTCCCCCTCCAAAAGTATACCAGACCCTTCGGTCTGATATGGATTTTATGGGGAACCCCTACGCCGAAGAAACGGCATAGGGTTCCCCCCAAAATCCATACCAGACCCTTATATGAGCATGCAGCCCGGCTGGTCAGGAAATGGGGGTGGGGACCAGCGAGTGCCCTGAACCGTACCATGCCGCATGCCCTCAACATGGGGGGTGGGTGCTTTGGGGCAGGGGGGTGCCCTGCGGCCCCCCCACCCCAAAGCACCTTGTCCCCATGTTGATGAGGACAAGGGCCTCTTCCCGACAACCCTGGCCGTTAGTTGTTGGGGTCTGCGGGTGGGGGGCTTATCAGAATCCGGGAGCCCCCTTCAATAAGGGGGCCCCAGATCCCAGCCCCCCGCCTTATGTGAATGAGTATGGGGTACATCATACCCCCACCCACTTACCTGGGGGAAAAAAGTGTAAAAAAAAAAAAACCCACACTAGACAGATTTTTAAAGTAATTTAGTAGGCAGCCCCGGGGGTCTCTTCCGACTTCTCTGCTCTCCGGCCTCTTCTCCCACTCTCCAGCCTCCTCTCCCGCTCTCCGGTAACTTCTGCTGGGCTCCTCCGTTACATTATGCTCTTTTGCTACCGTTGGCCCGGTCTTCTCCATCGTCTTCTTTCCTCCGGTCTTCTTCTGATGTTGACACGACGCTCTCTCCCGCTGTAATGCTGTGTGCGCGGTGCACAACGACTTATATAGGCATGGGGCGTGGTAACCGGGTGATGTCATCCGGTGACCCCACCCCTTATGACGTCACCGCCCCATCATGCCCCGGTCGGTGACGTCATAAGGGGCGGGGTCAACTGATGACATCACCTGGTGACCACGCCTATATAAATAGTTGCGCACACGGTATTACAGCGGGCAAAAGAGCAGAAGATGGCAGAGGAGCCCGGCAGAAGACACCAGAGAGCGGGAGGAGAACTGGAGACAGAGAGAAGAGGCCGGAGAGAGCGGGAGAAGAGGCCGGAGAGAGAGGGAGAAGAGGCCAGAGAGAGCGGAGAAGTCGGAAGTGGCCCCCCAAGTTGGAAGAGACCCCCCGGAGCTGCCTAATAAATTACTTTAAAAAACTGGTCCAGTGTGTTTTTTTTATTGACTCTTTTTTTTCCCCCAGGTGAATGGGTAGGGGTACGATGTACCCCATACTCATTCATATAGGATGGGGGGCCGGGATCTGGGGGCCCCCTTATTAAAGGGGTCTCCCGGATTCCGATAAGCCCCCCGCCCTCATACCCCAACAACCAACGGCCAGGGTTGTCGAAAAGAGGCCCTTGTCCTCATCAACATGGGGACAAGGTGCTTTGGGGTGGGGGGCCACAGGGCATGCTTGGATAAGGGTCTGGTATGGATTTTGGGGGGACCCCCATGCTGTTTTTTTGGCGTAGGGGGTTCCCCTTAAAATCCATAAAGGACCGAAGGACCTAGTATGCTCTTGGAGGGGGAACCCATGCCAGTTTTTTATTTAAAATTTGGCGTGGAGTTCCCCCTCAAGATTCATACCAAACACAGTGCCTGGTATTGGCAAGTCGGATCCCCATTCATTGAAGTCGGACGCGTCTCTGACTTCAAGTCGCAGTGCAAAGTCAGATCCAAAGTAGGACGAGTGTCGTGTCGCACCAGTGTGAACCCGGTCTCATGAAAGGAGATAGGCCGTCAGTGCATCAGATGTGACGAATTTTCAGTGATTTGCACCATAGCTTGTAGACTCTATAACTTTCACAGAGACTAAATAATATCCACTAATTTGGGTTATTTTTACCAAAGAGATCGCAGTATCAATTTTGGCCCAAATTTATGAACAAAAATGACTTATTTCAAAATTTTCGATCTTTTTTCACTTATGTCGCAAAAAAATAAAAAAAAGCCAGTGGTGATTAAATATCACCAAAAGAAAGCTCTATTTGTATTAAAAAAATGATAAAAATTTTGTTTGGGTACAGTGTTGCATGACTGAGTAATTGGCATTCAAAGTGTGAGAGCGCTGAAAGCTAAAAATTGGTCTGGGAAGGAAGGGTGTATAAATGCCCGGTATTGAAGTGGTTAAATCTTCTGCCCTTGTTGTTTTAACTTTGGATAGTAAAACTTTTTTTCTGCCAGTAAATACATTATACAGCCCACTTCCTGTTTCTTGTCTGGTCATTAGCTTCAGGGCCGGATTACATAGGGGCTATTGGAGCTGCAGCTCTAGGCCCCTTACCTTTAGATAGGCCCATTTAAAAAAAAACAAAAAAAGATTGACTTCGAGGGTCGTGGCTCGGCGACCAGGGGCCACATAGAGCCCAAATTTGGGGGGGTAGGTAACTGAAGGTCCACCCCACTATTGATCAAAATTTGGGGCTCCTATTACCTATGGTCCTGGAGATACGGGGCTCCTTGCGCAGCCTGTCAGAAGCTACACACAGAGCGGCCAGTTTAAATACAAGCCGTCACACTCTGTTTGCAGCAGACTGAGAGGATGAGCTCACAGAGCCTCTCCTCACTACTTGTCAGAGGCTCTGAGCTCAATGGACAGCTTGGAGCCTGCAGAGTATGATAGGCTGCACCGCCTGTCAAACTCGCCTATTGATTTTAATGTGCCACTCTGCAACTGCAAGCCAAACTCGCTCGCAGTAGCAGCATAGTCCAACAATGTAAAACTACCATTCAGCAATGTAAAGAAAAAAGGAGGCGGCAGTAACACCTCATGAACGCCTGTCAGCAGCTGCTATACCACTTGTTGAAAAGCAATACACCACTGATCACTTTTCAGAGGGCAGTAAGTATTACCGCAAATGTGAAAGAAACTTGAAACACATCATCCATTTCACACTCCCCACCAACCAGGTCACTCCCCAGCCACATCCCATGTTAGCCCCCTCCCTTCAACTTATATCACAGGTGACCATTTCCCAACCTGCAGATGGCAGACCCTACTACAAAAGATAACACTCCCAGTTACTCCCCCCCACCCGCTCATTGATATCCCTCCATGACCACCTCACACCCCCCTGCTGACAGACCTCTCCCCCCAGCCTGTCCCCTCACACCTCTCACCTGCTGACCTGTGGATGGGGGAATCACTCCCTCAGTGTTATTGTGTTCTGCCAGTGGGGAGCCTTCCCTACCCACACAATACAATGGTCAGTGTTGCTAACTATAGCTGGCAGCACTGATTGTTTTGGGAAAAACCTGACAAGCTGTTTGTACTCAAGTCGATTAATAGATTGACTTGTGTACAACCAGCTAGCCCATATATAGATCGACTATAGCTGGTCTCTGCTTAATTGGTTTAATTTAAATGTATGTATGGCCCGCTTAACCACTACGCAGTCCCTAAACATCCTTCCACAACCCTTTACATTTTTCCTTCCCAGATTCCTTCATCCTCCTCACCTGTACATAGTGCCCACTGTCATACCCTCCACACTCCTCTCCTGTACATAGTGCCCACTGTCATACCCTCCACACTCCTCACCTGTACATAGTGCCCACTGTCATACCCTCCACACTTCTCTCCTGTACATATTGCCCACTGTCCTACCCTCCACACTCCTCTCCTATACATAGGGCCCACTGTCATATCCTCCACACTCGTCTCCTGTACATACTGCTCAGTATCATACTATCTACACTCCTCTCTTGTACATACTGCCCAATAGGGATGAGCTTCGAGTTTGAGTCGAACTCATGTTCGACTCGAACATCGGCTGTTCGCCAGTTCGTCGAACAGCGAACAATTTGGGGTGTTCGCGGCAAATTCAAAAGCAGCAGAACACCCTTTAAAAGTCTATGGGAGAAATCAGAAGTGCTAATTTTAAAGGCTTATATGCATAGTATTGTCATAAAAAGTGTTTGGGGACCTGGGTCCTGCCCCAGGGGATATGGATCAATGCAAAAAAAGTTTTAAAAACAGACGTTTTTTCGGGAGCAGTGATTTTAATAATGCTTAAAGTGAAACAATAAAAGTGTAATATTCCTTTAAATTTTGTACCTGGGGGGTGTCTATAGTATGCCTGTAAAGGGGCGCATGTTTCCGTGTTTAGAACAGTCTGACAGCAAAATTTCAAAGGAAAAAATGTCATTCAAAACTACTTGCGGCTATTAATGAATTGCCGGTCCAACAATGCACATAGAAGTTCATTGATGAAAACTGCATGGGAATTCCCCACAGGGGAACCCTGAACCAAAATGTAAAAAAAAAATGATGTGGGGGTCCCCCTAAATTCCATACCAGGCCCTTCAGGTCTGGTATGGATATTAAGGGGAACCCCGGCCCAAATTTTTTTTTCAAAATGGCGTGGGGTCCCCCTCAAAATCTATACCAGACCCTTCAGGGCTTGTATAAATTTTAAGGGGAACCCCGCGCCAAAATTTTTTAAAAAATGGTGTGGGGTCCCCCGAAAATTCCATACCAGACCCTTATCCGAGCATGCAACCTGGCAGGCCGCAGGAAAAGAGGGGGGACAAGAGAGCATTGGGAGGGTGCTTTGGGGTAGCCCCCCAAAACACCTTGTCCCTATGTTGATGGGGACAAGGGCCTCATCCCCACAACCCTTGCCCGGTGGTTGTGGGGTCTGCGGGTGGGGGGCTTATCAGAATCTGGAAGCCCCTTTAACAAGGGGACCCCCAGATCCTGGCCCTCCCCCCTATGTGAAATGGTAAGGGGGTACAAAAGTACCCCTACCATTTCACAAAAAAAGTGTCAAAAATGTTAAAAATGACAAGAGACAGTTTTTGATAATTCCTTTATTTAAATGCTTCTTCTTTCTTCTATCTTCTGATTTTTGGGCAAACCCCACGCCATTTTTTTTTATTTTGGTACGGGGTTCCCCTTAAAATCCATACCAGACCTGAAGGGTCTGGTATAGATTTTGAGGGGGACCCCACGCCATTTTTTTTTAAATTTTGGTTGGGGTTCCCCTTAATATCCATATCAGACATGAAGGGCCTGGTATGAAATTTAGAGGAAACCCCCACCTCATTTTTTTTTTACATTTTGGTTTGTGGTTCCTCTGTGGGGAATTCCCATGCCATTTTTATCAATGAACTTTTATGTGTATTGTCGGACCGGCAATTCATTAATAGCCGCGAGTATTTTAAATGACTTTTTTCCTTTTGAAATTTCATTTTGCTGTCAGACTGTTCTAAACATGGGAAACATGCGCCCCTTTACAGGCATACTATAGACACCCCCCAGGTACGAAATTTAAAGGAATATTACACTTTTATTGTTTGACTTTAAGCATTATTAAAATCACTGCTCCTGAAAAAACGTCCGTTTTTAAAACTTTTTTTGCATTGATCCATGTCCCCTGGGGCAGGACCCAGGTCCCCAAACACTTTTTATGACAATAACTTGCATATAAGCCTTTAAAATTAGCACTTTTGATTATTCATGTTCGTGTCCCATAGACTTTAACGGTGTTCAAACAAATTTTTTGCCTGTTCGCATGTTCTGGTGTGAACCGAACAGGGGGGTGTTCGGCTCATCCCTACTGCCCACTGCGATGCCCTCCACACTCCTCTGCTGTACATACTGCCAACTATCTTTCTCTCCACACTCCTCTCCTGTACATACTGCCCTCATACCTTCCACTCTCCTCTCCTGTACATACTGCCCCATCATACCCTCCACACTCCTCTCCTGTACATACTGCCCACTGGCATACCCTCCACACTCCTCTCCTGTACATACTGCCCACTATCTTTCTCTCCACACTCCTCTCCTGTACATACTGCCCTCATACCTTCCACTCTCCTCTCCTGTACATACTGCCCTCATACCTTCCACTCTCCTCTCTTGTACATACTGCCCCATCATACCCTCCACACTCCTCTCCTGTACATACTGCCCACTGGCATACCCTCCCTACTCCTCTCCTATACATAGTGCCCACTGTTATATGCTCCACACTCGTCTCCTGTACATACTGCTTACTGTCCTACCCTCCACACTCCTCTCCTATACATAGTGCCCACTGTCATATCCTCCACACTCGTCTCCTGTACATACTGCTCAGTATCATACCATCCACACTCCTCTCCTGTACATACTGCCCACTGCGATGCCCTCCACACTCCTCTGCTGTACATACTGCCCACTGTCATACCCTCCACCAGTGGCGGAAGTATAGGGGTCGCTGAGGTCGCCATGGCGACTGGGCCCCATGCTGCAGGGGGCCCCTGAGGGCCCCTCTGTTTATCTTGATAGGAGGAGCGGCTGAGATCGATCTCTCCATCGTCGGCCGAACTGTAATCGGCACTGTGCGGGGAGCTTGTCACACTGATCTAAAGTGAAAGCAGTGTGTGCTGTGCTCTTTGTCTCCCCCCTACAGTGCAGTACCCGGCAGGAAGAGGTAAGGTAAAGCACTGCCGTTTTTTAAAAGGCTTTCTGTATGTGTGTTTATATGTGTGTTCATGTATGTGTGTGTGTGTGTTCTTATATGTGTGTTCATGTATGTGTATGTGTGTGTTCTTATATGTGTGTTCATGTATGTGTATGTGTGTGTTCTTATATGTGTGTTCATTTATGTGTATGTGTGTGTTCTTATATGTGTGTTCATGTATGTGTATGTGTGTGTTTTTATATGTGTGTTCATGTATGTGTATGTGTGTGTTCTTATATGTGTGTTCATTTATGTGTATGTGTGTGTTCTTATATGTGTGTTCATGTATGTGTATGTGTGTGTTCTTATATGTGTGTTCATTTATGTGTATGTGTGTGTTCTTATATGTGTGTTCTTATATGTGTGTTCATGTATGTGTATGTGTGTGTTCTTATATGTGTGTTCATGTATGTGTATGTGTTTGCGTGTGTTTATGTGTGTATTTATATATGTGTTTGTGTGTGTATATACAGTATATGTGTGTGTATATTATGTGTGTGTTTATCTATGTGTGTGTTTAGATGCAGTGATGGCCCATGCATTAAGGGCGCACGGGCGCCGCCCCCTCTCTCCAGCCACCCCTCTATCACCAATGGATAGATTCATGCATTGCATGAATCTATCTATGGCCGCCGCTGCCACCCCCTATTCAGGCGCCCAGCCCCTTTTTGGGCGCAGGGAACCTGAATTACAGCGGCGGGGGTGTTTTTGAAGCACCAGATTAGAGCCATAGGCTCTAATAGGCATCAAAAAAGGTGACCTCGCAGGCCACTCAGCTGTGTTAGAAAAGCGAATGACCATTCGCTTTCCTAACACTAAACCGCCTCTCCACCAATCAGGTGCTCGGGTCTGTTACCCGTCACCTGATTGGCTGAAATGACAGGCGCCGCTATTGGAAGCCTATCAGGAGGAGAGGATGGGAGATGTGGACAGCAGGAGACGCATGGAGGACCCCACTCGTCGCAGTCACCCGCTGCCCCACCAAGACAGGGTAAGTGCCGATGAGAGGTCGGGGGTCACACTGGGGGCATTTAATGGGCACACTGGCAGCATTTAATGGGCACACTGGCAGCATTTGGCACAGTGGCTGCGTTTGATGGAACACTGGCAGCATTTAATGGGCACAGTGGCAGCATTTGATGGGCACACTGGCAGCATTTAATGGGCACACTGGCAGCATTTAATGGGCACACTGGCAGCGTTTGATGGGCATAGTGGCAGCGTTTGGCACAGTGGCTGCAATTGATGGCACAGTGGCTGCGTTTGATGGCACACTGGCAGCATTTAAGTGGCAGCGTTTGATGGGCACAGTGGCTGCGTTTGATGGGCACAGTGGCTACGTTTGATGGGCACAGTGGCTGCATTTGATGGGCACAGTGGCTGCGTTTGATGGCACACTGGCAGCATTTAAGTGGCACAGTGGCTGCAATTGATGGGCACAGTGGCTGCATTTGATGATTTTTTTTCCAAAAATGTTTGCGCCCCCAAAAAAATTTTGAGCACCAGCCGCCACTGTTTAGATGTATGTATGCACATTTTATGTATGCACGTTTAATCCTGACACCCTATATGTGTACAATCAGGACTGATTTTTTTTCTTGCTCGTTCAAAGTACCAGCAACAAAATGCTGTTCCTCTGAAAAGCGATCCATGCTCAGATCACTTTTTAGAGGCATTTGACAGCCGGTAAAGAGGCAATATGTTGCCTCCTGACCACCTGTTTTAACCCCTTAAAGTGATTGTAAAGGTTTTTTTTTTTTAAATAACAAACATGTCATACCTTCATTGTGCAGTTAGTTTTGCACAGAGTGGCCCCAAACACCGACTTCTGGGGTCCCTCGGTGGCTCTCGCGGCTCCTCCTCTTATCAGACATCCCCCTAGGAAAAGCGCTGTCCAGGGGTCAGGGGGGCCCTTCATGATTTCTTGCATCGGGGCCCTGAAGGTTTTAGTTATGCCACTGCCCTCCACACTCCTCTTCTGTATATACTGCCAACTATCTCTCTCTCCACACTCTTCTCCTGTACATACTGCCCTCATACCTTCCACTTTCCTCTCCTGTACATACTGCCCCTCCTCAGGGAGTTGTTCCCTGAGGAGGAGGGAGTTGTTCCCTAAGGAGGAGGGAGTTGTTCCCTGAGGAGGAGGGAGTTGTTCCCTGAGGAGGAGGGAGTTGTTCCCTGAGGAGGAAGTGGAGGGAGTTGTTCCCTGAGGAGGAGGGAGTTGTTCCTTGAGGAGGAGGAGGGAATTGTTCCTTGAGGAGGAGGGAGTTGTTCCCTGAGGAGGAAGAGGAGGGAGTTGTTCCCTGAGGAGGAGGGAGTTGTTCCCTGAGGAGGAGGAGGGAGTTGTTCCTTGAGGAGGAGGGAGTTGTTCCCTGAGGAGGAAGAGGAGGGAGTTGTTCCCTGAGGAGGAGGGAGTTGTTCCCTGAGGAGGAAGAGGAGGGAGTTGTTCCCTGAGGAGGAGGGAGTTGTTCCCTGAGGAGGAAGGAGTTGTTCCCTGAGGAGGAAGGAGGGAGTTGTTCCTTGAGGAGGAGGGAGTTGTTCCCTGAGGAGGAAGAGGAGGGAGTTGTTCCCTGAGGAGGAGGGAGTTGTTCTGTGAGGAGGAAGAGGAGGGAGTTGTTCCCTGAGGAGGAGGGAGTTGTTCCCTGAGGAGGAAGGAGTTGTTCCCTGAGGAGGAGGAGGGAGTTGTTCCCTGAGGAGGAGGAGGGAGTTGTTCCTTGAGGAGGAGGGAGTTGTTCCCTGAGGAGGAAGGAGTTGTTCCCTGAGGAGGAGGAGGGAGTTGTTCCTTGAGGAGAAGGGAGTTGTTCCCTGAGGAGGAGGAGGGAGTTGTTCCCTGAGGAGGAGGGAGTTGTTCCCTGAGGAGGAGGAGGGAGTTGTTCCCTGAGGAGGAGGAGGGAGTTGTTCCTTGAGGAGGAGGGAGTTGTTCCCTGAGGAGGAAGAGGAGGGAGTTGTTCCCTGAGGAGGAGGGAGTTGTTCCCTGAGGAGGAAGAGGAGGGAGTTGTTCCCTGAGGAGGAGGGAGTTGTTCCTTGAGGAGGAAGGAGTTGTTCCCTGAAGAGGAGGAGGGAGTTGTTCCCTGAGGAGGAGGAGAGAGTTGTTCCTTGAGGAGGAGGGAGTTGTTCCCTGAGGAGGAAGGAGTTGTTCCCTGAGGAGGAGGAGGGAGTTGTTCCTTGAGGAGGAGGGAGTTGTTCCCTGAGGAGGAGGAGGGAGTTGTTCCCTGAGGAGGAGGGAGTTGTTCCCTGAGGAGGAAGGAGTTGTTCCCTGAGGAGGAGGAGGGAGTTGTTCCCTGAGGAGGAGGAGGGAGTTGTTCCTTGAGGAGGAGGGAGTTGTTCCCTGAGGAGGAGGGAGTTGTTCCCTGAGGAGGAGGAGGAGGGAGTTGTTCCCTGAGGAGGAGGAGGGAGTTGTTCCCTGAGGAGGAGGGAGTTGTTCCCTGAGGAGGAGGAGGAGGGAGTTGTTCCCTGAGGAGGAGGGAGTTGTTCCCTGAGGAGGATGGAGTTGTTCCCTGAGGAGGAGGAGGAGGAGGGAGTTGTTCACTGAGGAGGAGGGAGTTGTTCACTGAGGAGGGAGTTGTTCACTGAGGAGGATGGAGTTGCTCCCTGAGGAGGAGGAGGGAGTTGTTCAATGAGGAGGAGGGAGTTGTTCACTGAGGAGGAGGGAGTTGTTCCTTGAGGAGGAGGGAGTTGTTCACTGAGGAGGATGGAGTTGTTCCTTGAGGAGGAGGGAGTTGTTCACTGAGGAGGAGGGAGTTGTTCACTGAGGAGGATGGAGTTGTTCCTTGAGGAGGAGGGAGTTGTTCACTGAGGAGGATGGAGTTGTTCCTTGAGGAGGAGGGAGTTGTTCACTGAGGAGGATGGAGTTGTTCCTTGAGGAGGAGGGAGTTGTTCACTGAGGAAGAGAGAGTTGTTCACTGAGGAGGATGGAGTTGTTCCTTGAGGAGGAGGGAGTTGTTCACTGAGGAGGAGGGAGTTGTTCCTTGAGGAGGAGGGAGTTGTTCACTGAGGAGGATGGAGTTGTTCACTGAGGAGGATGGAGTTGTTCCCTGAGGAGGAGGAGGAGGGAGTTGTTCCCTGAGGAGGAGGGATTTGTTCCCTGAGGAGGAGGAGGAGGGAGTTGTTCCCTGAGGAGGAGGAGGGAGGTTTTCCCTGAGGAGGAGGAGGAGGGAGTTGTTCACTGAGGAGGAGAGAGTTGTTCCCTGAGGAGGAGGGAGTTGACATATGATATCCATTGCTTCCATGTAGGTATTGTAGCCGCCATCCAGTATCTAGCAATACATTTCCTAGCCAGGTACAATAGTCTAGTGATTATAATATACAATCCCTTCTGGTACATTTCCTCATCTATGGCTCCTAGTGGATATACTAAGGGGGGGGTAATTGAAACCGGTGCCTGAGCCAGGCTAGAAATATATTGTATGACCTCAGTCCAATAACGATTACATTTTGGGCATCTACAGATCATATTTTTAAAGTCGCTTGGTTGGGCATAGCAGAGATTCGCTCATCCCCCCAGTCATATCGTTCCTTAGGTGTCTTGTAAGCCCTGTGTAGTATAAATAGCTGTGACAACCTATGAGATGCCGAGATAGAGGCGACTGGGATCAATTCCAAGGCCATATCCCACTGATCTCCATCAATGTCTCCAATGTCAGCCACCTATTTTGCTCTACACTTCAAAGAAGCTGGATCTTGGATGGAGAACAGAGTTGCATACATTTTAGATAATAAACCCGTCCTTGCCTCTGCTTGAAGGATCTCCAGCAACAGAGGAGAGGTACTTAGATGGTCATTTTTAAATAATTACAGTGCCCCGTTAGACCACTTGGGATGAATTGGAGTGGAGACTGCGAGCCAGGCCTTCTCATCCAACATCAGTGCCTGACCTCACAAATGTGCTTCTGGAAGAATGGTCAAACATTCCCATAAACACACTCCTAAACCTTGTGGACAGCCTTCCCAGAAGAGTTGAAGCTGTTATAGATGCAAAGGGCGGAGCCAACTCAATATTGAACCCTACGGACTAAGACTGGGATGCCATTAAAGTTCATGTGCGTGTAAAGGCAGGCGTCACAATACTTTTGGTAATATAGTGTATATGAAAACAGATGTCGTCATCCCTTTAGTATTTACACTCGGAGCCTCGAGGAAGGTGCTGTGCCGATAAGCCTGAACTCCATTTATCTCCCCCGGCTGTATATTGCACAGGAATCCTTTATAGTACTATGTGTCCTTGGTTAAACTCTGGTGTAAAGTTCACCATACAATAACAAATATGAGATATAGGGTAGTTGGGGTGAGTATGGGACAACATTGTCCATGGAGATTAGAAGGAAAAGCAACCCTTGTACTGTGCGCTCATTACATAGATACATAGTAGGTGAGGTTGAAAAAACACACAAGTCCATCAAGTCCAACCTATATGTGATTATATGTCAGTATTACATTGTATATCCCTGTATATTGCGTTCATTCAGGTGATTATCTAATAGTTTCTTGAAATTATCAATGCTCCCCACTGAGACCACCGCCTGTGGAAGGGAATTCCACATCCTTGCTGCTCTTACAGTAAAGAACCCTCTACGTAGTTTAAGGTTAAACCTCTTTTCTTCTAATTTTAATGAGTGGCCAAAAGTCTTATTAAACTCCTTCTGCAAAAAAAGTTTTATCCCTATTGTGGGGTCACCAGTACGGTATTTGTATATTGAAATCATATTCCCTCTCAAGCGTCTCTTCTCCAGAGAGAATAAGTTCAGAGCTCACAACCTTTCCTCATAACTAAGATCCTCCAGACCAGCCTTTCTCAACCAGTGTGCCGCGGCACACTGGTGTGCCGTCAGAGGTTCTCAGGTGTGCCGCGGGATCAGGGGAGAGAAGGGCTGTCAGATGAGCCGATCTCCCGATCCCCTGCCGAACTGTACATCGGCACTGTGAGAAGCTCCGTCAACCTCAGCAAAGTGAAAGTGAAGTGCAGGGGAGTGTGCTCTGCTCTCTGCTTCCCCCTACAGTGCAGTACCTGGCTGAATGAGGAAACTGGAAAGGTACTGTGCTAGAAGCTAGATTCGTTTTAAAAGGGCTTTATACATGTGTCTGTGTGTGCGTGCATGTGAGTGTCTGACTGTGTGTGTGTGTGTATACACACATGTGTCTGTATGTGTGTTTGTACATGTGTGTGTGTATGTGCGTGCATGTATGTGTGTGTGCATGTGTCTGTATGTGTGTGTGTGTGTGTGTATGTGTGCATGTGTCTGTATGTGTGTGTGTGTGTGTGTATGTGTGCATGTGTCTGTATGTGTGCATGTGTCTGTATGTGTGTGTGTATGTGTGCATGTGTCTGTATGTGTGTGTGTGTATGTGTGTATGTGTCTGTATGTGTGTGTGCGCATGTGTCTGGTATGTGTGTGCATGTGTCTCTATGTGCGTGAGCATGTGAGTGTCTGTCTGTATGTGTACGTCTGTGTGTGTGTTTGTACATGTGTGTGTGTGTGCATGTGTCTGTATGTGTGTGTGCGCATGTGAGTGTCTGTCTGTATGTGTGTTTGTACATGTGTGTGTGTGCCTGTATGTGTGTGTGTATGTGAGTGTCTGTCTGTATGTGTTTCTGTATGTGTGTGTGTGTGTGTATGTGTGCATGTGTGTGTGCATGTGTCTGTATGTGCGTGAGCATGTGAGTGTCTGTATGTGTGTGTGTACATGTGTGTGTGTGTGCATGTGTCTGTATGTGTGTGTGTGCATGTGAGTGGCTGTCTGTATGTGTGTCTGTACATGTGTGTGTGTGCATGTGTCTGTATGTGTGTGTGTGCATGTGTCTGTATGTGTGTGTGTGCATGTGAGTGGCTGTCTGTATGTGTGTCTGTACATGTGTGTGTGTGCATGTGTCTGTATGTGTGTTTGTACATGTGTGTGTCTGCATGTGTCTTAGAGTTGCCACCTCATCCCTTTAAACCCGAACACATATGAATTACATGGGTTCTGAGGCTAATTTAACACAGATAAGGCACCAAGGGAGTTTAATTACCACCTTAATCAGCCACAGAACCAGTGTATTTAATATGTGTTTGGTTTTAAAGGGATGAGGTGGTAACCCTAACGTGTTTGCATGTGTGTGTGCACGTGTCTGCATGTGTGTATGTACAAGTGTCTGTATGTATGTGTCTGTATGCGTGTGTGTACGTGTATGTGTCTATATATATGTGTGTGTGTGTATGTTACTTTTAATCCTGACACCCCCCCCATTCCTGTACCATCAGAACTGCTTTTGTAGGTCTTGTTTGTGATAGCAGCCAGGACTGCTGCTCCTCTGAAAAGCAATCCATACACAGATCGCTTTTCAGAGGCATTTGACAGGCGGTAAAGAGGCATTATGTTGTCTCCTCACCACCTGTTTTAATGCAGCATCACTACACCGCGACCGTGCAATGCACACAGTTGCAGGGTAGTTGCAGTTCAGCCCCATTCACCCTGGGTATACCTCCAGCTGCAGCCACAACATGTGTACACCCCCAGCTGTTGTCTCTGCAGCTAAAGGGGAAGAATTTGGGGGTGGTAAAAACAGCTTAACCATGTGCTTTTACCACCCCTCCAACCCGACATGCGAACAAGCCCTTGGTTCCCATCTGTGTTGCTGCGTGTAGTGCAGCCCATTCATTTCAATGGGCTTCCCTAACCACAAAAATTCAGGGAAGGAAATCCCTGACCTTTTTTTTTTTAAATTGCACTGCACCAAAAGCACCCCACATTTTCCAATGTGTGAGGTACCATTAAGAATTAATGGCACCCCTAAAGAGCAGAGCATTTGTCTGTGTGTCAGGAACGAGTGCGATTTTGCGCATGTTCCGCGACACACAGTAACGTGAACTAAGCCTTGGACTGGGGTGCCTCAAGACTGAAAATACTTTTTAAGGGTGCCCCGACTGGAAAAAGGTTGAGAAACACTGCTCCAGACCCTTTATTAGCTTTGTTGCCCTTCTTTGTACTCGCTCCATTTCCAGTACATCCTTCCTGAGGACTGGTGCCCAGAACTGGACAGCATACTCCAGGTGCGGCCGGACCAGAGTCTTGTAGAGCGGGAGAATTATCGTTTTATCTCTGGAGTTGATCCCTTTTTAATGCCAATATTCTGTTTGCTTTGTTAGCAGCAGCTTGGCATTGCATGTCATTGCTGAACCTATCATCTACTAGGGCCAAATTAGGCCCAATTAGCCATTTTCCCTCCCCGGTGTCATGTGACTTGTTAGTGTTACAAGGTCTCAGGTGTGAATGAGGAGCAGGTGTGTTAAATTTGGTGTTATCGTTCTCACTCTCTCATACTGGTCACTGGAAGTTCAACATGGCAGCTCATGGCAAAGAACTCTCTGAGGATCAGAAAAAAAGAATTGTTGCTCTACATAAATATGGCCTAGGCTATAAGAAGATTGCCAAGACCCTGAAACTGAGCTGCAGCACGGTGGCCAAGACCATACAGTGGTTTAACAGGACAGGTTCCACTCAGAACAGGCCGCGCCATGGTTGACCCAAGAAGTTAAGCACACGTGCTCAGCGTCATATCCAGAGGTTGTCTTTGGGAAATAGACGTATGAGTGCTGCCAGCATTGCTGCAGAGTTTGAATGAGTGGGGGGTCAGCCTGTCAGTGCTCAGACTATACGCCGCACACTGCATCAAATTGGTCTGCATGGCTGTCCTCCCAGAAGGAAGTCTCTTCTAAAGATGATGCACAAGAAAGCCTGCAAACAGTTTGCTGAAGACAAGCAGACTAAGAACATGGATTACTGGAACCATGTCCTGTGGTCTGATGAGAACAAGATAAACTTATTTGGTTCAGATGGTGACAAGCGTGTGTGGCGGCAACCAGGTGAGGAGTACAAAGACAAGGGTGTCTTGTCTACAGTCAAGCATGGTGGTGGGAGTGTCATGGTCTGGGGCTGCATGAGTGCTGCCGGCACTGGGGATCTACAGTTCATTGAGGGAATCATGAATGCCAACATGTACTGTGACATACTGAAGGAGAGCATGATCCCCTCCCTTCAGAGACTGGGCCGCAGGGCAGTATTCCAACATGAGAACCACCCCAAACACACCTCCAAGACGACCACTGCCTTGCTAAAGAAGCTGAGGGTAAAGGTGATGGTCTGGCCAAGCATGTCTCCAGACCTAAACCCTATTGAGTATCTGTGGGACATCCTCAAACGGAAGGTGGAGGAGCGCAAGGTCTCTAACATCCACCAGCTCTGTGATGTCATCATGGAGGAGTGGAAGAGGACTCCAGTGGCAACCTGTGAAGCTCTGGTGAACTCCATGCCCAAGAGGGTTAAGGCAGTGCTGGAAAATAATGGTGGCCACACAAAATATTGACACATGGGCCCAATTTGGACATTTTCACTTAGGGGTGTACTCACTTTTGTTGCCAGCGGTTTAGACATTAATGGCTGTGTGTTGAGTTATTTTGAGGGGACAGCAAATTTACACTGTTATACAAGCTGTGAAAAGGTATAGTAAAATTTTTACAAAAATGTGAGGGGTGTACTCACTTTTGTGAGATACTGTATAATATATATATATATATATATATATATATATATATATATATATACATATACGAGGTGCCTATCTATGTGTATAAGGGGGCAATGGGCTATAAGACCATATCCTTCATAAATCTGCTCTAAACCCTACAGAGTGTAAATCAAATATACATCATGTCACTGAAAATGAATGTTGTTATCTTGAGTCACTGATGACAAGGTGATTTGGAGGCTCTCACCTGATGTCTATAGTTGTACCAACCACTGGAGCCAGCCACCAGGACCACCCAGTGCTTCCCACCATTTTATAGGTCATCAATTGGGATGGAGGTGGCCAGGACGGCGAGGCCGAAGAATAGCATTACTGGAAACATCTTCAAAAAGGTATCCGATCCCTGAAGAGACAACATGAAGAGTGATTATACACACGGAGCATGAGGGATATCTCCTCAGGTTGTATGTTCTGGTCCACAGACCTCAATCTACAATACCCCACTGGAGTCCAAGCATAAACAACAAGAAAGTCAATAGATATTACCACCAAGTAACATATTACTATAGATCAACCAATATCCTGACATCCTGCTGTGCGGGGTTGTGTGATAGACCTGCGGTTGCTGGTAGACATACACTACACCACAGAGCTGATTGAACTTTAGCTTGTTTTATGAATTGAGTGCAAAATCATGTAACATTTTGTTGAAGTGGTTGTACCAGGGTGATGTCTGCAACCAGAGGCAAACCCCCCGCTTTTAGAGCTGGTGGTCAGGTTGGCTTTCTCATGATAACAGCCAATACGGCTAATGAGCCGCTCGGCCGTTATCATGAGCGATGTCCGCCGGCTGGCTGGAGACCCGAACGAAGCCAAAAACAGCTTTGATCGTGTCCGATGTAGTAAACTGGAAGCAACGTCACTTCTGGTTTACCCAGCCTCCAATTTTTAAAATATGTCAGTATTCCAAAACCAGTGGCGGCTGGTGCTCAACATTTTTGGGGCGCGCAAACAAACTGAAAAATACTGAAACGCCCCCCCAATCAATTGCAGCCTCACTGTTCCCATCAATTGCAGCCTAACTGTGCCTATCAAACGCAGCCACTTGTGCCCATCATATGCAGCCACTGTGCCCACTGTCCCCCCCACTAGCCGGGCTCACGGCTCTGGCAGTGCATCCAAACCCGCACGCACGTGGCTCTGGCAGACTCCTCCTGACACTTACCAGGCAGAAGCTCCTCTCCAGCGTGTGTCTCTCCTCAGCTCCTCTTCCTAAGCACCAGACATCCAATAGGGTGACCTGGCACTTTGACCAATCAGCAAAAAGGTCTGATGCCCAGCCTCCTGATTGGCGGGGAGGAAGGTTAGTGTGAAAATAGCGAAAATTAATTTGCTATCATCACACAGTTGGGTGGGATCAGGGCGCACTCTCTGCGCCCCGAGCCCACCATATTTTGAAACCTATTAGAGCCTCTGGCTCTAATCAGGTGCATCAAAAAATACCACCCCCACCCACCCCTGCCATAGGAATCCATGCATCTGGCATCCTGAAAGGGGCGGGCGCATGGATGGGGGGGCGGCGCCCGTACATCTAGTAGCAAAAAGCAATATTTTTTACTTTTTGCTATAAAAATTATCCCTCAAAAATATATAAAACATTTTTTTCCCTCAGTTTAGGTCGATATGTATTCTTCTACATATTTTTGGTAAAAAAAAAATATCGCAATAAGCGTATATTGATTGTTTTGCGCAAAAGTTATAGCGTCTACAAAATAGGGGATAGATTTTAGACATGTACGCCATCAATAAATTTGTTTCGTTCCATTTCTTTTCGTACAAAAATTAATTTGTATTTCGTAATTCCTGCCCGAAATTCAATTCGGATTCGTACGAAATACGAATTTTCGTTAGATTCGTAAACTTTTCTCAAAAAAACTAAAGTTCATTATGATAAATTTATCATTATGAGGGGTTCCCACCATCCCTGTGCTGTGCTGACTTCCTCTGATTGGTGAACAAAACACCAGTCACGTTTCTGTTGTAATGGAACTTGGATCCGAAATTCCGAAATTCGTTGACGAAATTTCGTATTTTGTAAGCATAGAAATTCTCATAGGGTTCCCACCATCCCTGTGCTGAGTTCCCGGGTCTGTACACCCGCTGTGCCCATTATGAGGGGTTCTCACCATCCCTGTGCTGTGCTGACTTCCTCTGATTGCTGAACAAAACACCAGTCACGTTTCTGTTTGGATCCAAAATTTCGAAATTCGTTAACAAAATGTCCTATTTCGTATAAAATTCGTAAGCATAGAAATTCCCATAGGGTTCTCACCATCCCTGTACCGAGTTCCCAGGTCTGTACACCCACTGTGTCCATTATGAGGGGTTCCCACCATCCCTGTGCTGATTTCCCGGGTCTGTACACCTACTGTGCCCATTATGAGGGGTTCCCTCCATCCCTGTGCTGAGTTCCCGGGTCTGTACACCTACTGTGCCCATTATGAGGGGTTCCCTCCATCCCTGTGCTGAGTTCCTGGGTTTTTAACTTTTCGTAACAATTACGAATGTTCGTTATGAATTTGGATCCGAAATTCGTAAACGAAATTTCGTATTTCGTACAGAATTCGTATGCATAAAAATTCGTATTTCGGATTCGTACGAATGTCTAAGATTTAACACCAGCCCTACAGTCAAGCACGGAGGTGGAAACATGATGCTTTGGGGCTGTTTCTCTGCTAAAAATACAGACTGACTTTGCCATATCGAGGGGCCAATGGACGGGGCCATGTATTGTAAGATCTTGGATGAGAACTTTATTCCCTCAGCCAGAACACTGAAGTTGGGTCCTGGATGGGTCTTCCAGCATGACAATGACCCAAAACATACCGCCAAGGCAATAAAGAAGAAGCACATTAAGGTCATGGAGTGGCCTCACCAGTCTCCAGACCTTAATCCTATGGAAAATTTATTGAGGGAGCTGAAACTTCGACTTAGCAAGAGACAGCCAAGAAACCCTAAGGATTTAGAGAAGATCTGTAAAGAAGAGTGGACCAAAATCCCTCCTGAGATGTGTTCAAACCTGGTCACCACCTACAGGAAACATCTGACCTCTGTGCTTGCCAACAAGGGTTTCTCCACCAAGTACTCAGTCATGTTTGGCTTGGGGATCAAACAACTGCAACTCAATTTGTAACATTTGTTTTATGTGTTTTTTCTGCATTCTTGGTTAATATTCCATCTTGATCATTTAAAATACACCTATGATAAAAATTATAGACCCTTCAATTCTTTCTAAGTGGACAAACGTACAAAATCTGCAGGGTGTCAATTATTTTCCCCACTGTATACCATAAAGGCCCCCCCCCCCCCAGGTGACTGTAGACATCAATATCAGCAGCAGCCATGAGCTTGCCATTTTGAATAACGCCTTAGAAGACAAGAAATTACAAAGTGTCTATAAATTCATGACTTGCCTACAGAGTGCACAGTCCCCAGTCTGAAGGATATACAAAAATAGGAAATATGGAACAGCAAAAAATATCAGTCACATAAATAAATTAGATAGAGGTGATTAGTTCTGATTATGCAAGAATTTTAATACTTTAAAGCCGCCCAGTGCTGCACATTTTCTGCTCTCAACCTGTCCAGCTTCTACCTGTCCAGCCAAGCAATGCTCACCTATAGTCAGCACATTGATTATCAGCACAGCCTCCTCAGATGTGCAAAAAAACACTACCAATCAGTGCCCAGCATTACACCAATAAAACACCCTTCAAGTGCCCACCACAGTGCCAATCAGTGCCCACCACAGTGCCAAGCAGAGCCCACCAGTAACACCTGTAACTAACACATCAGTACCTCATCAGTGCTGCCCATCAGTGCCACCTGTCAGTGCCAATCAGTACCACCTATCAGTGCCAATCAGTGCCGCCTGTCAGTGCCCATCACACCCGCCTGTCAGTGCCCATAACAGCCGCCTGTCAGTGCCCATCAATGCCGCCTGTCAGTGTGTCGCCTGTCAGTGTCCATCAGTGCCGCCTATTAGTGCCCATCAGTGCTACATAGTGCTGCTTATTGGTGCCCATCAGTGCCACTTCATCACTGCCAACTCATCAGTGCCCATCAGTGCCGCCTCATCAGTGCCGCCTCATTAGTGCCCGTCAGTGAAGGGGAAAACAAAATTTTATGACAAAAAATAAGAAAAACTTTTTTTTTTTCAAAAATTTAGGTCTTTTTTAGTTTGTTTATCAAAAAATAAAAAACACAGAGGTGATCAAATACCACCAAATGAAAGCTCTATTTGTGGGTAGAAAATTATAAAAATGTTGTTTGGGTACAGTGTTACATGACCGCGCAATTGTCATTCAAAGTTGTTTTTGCTAGAAAATTACTCAGAACCCCCAAACATGATATATATATATGTGGTTTGAACTCCATTTTGAACTCCATTTACATATGCGGGCGCGACCTTCGTATGCATTCACTTCTGCGTGCGAGTATGAGGGGATGGGGGCATTTTTTTAAATGTTATTGTTTATTTAATTTTTTTATTTTTACACTTTCCCTTTACGAAGGATTTTTTAAATTTTTTTGACCACTTTTATTCCTTTGTAATAGGAATAGGGCATGGCAGGTCCTCTTTACAGAGAGATCTGGGGTCTATAAGACCATCTGGTCCACAGTCAGCTCTATGGTAAACCACCACCAACACTGGTGGACTAATTTCCGGCTCCCTGATCGCATAGGCGAGCTTGGAGAAGCATTGGAGGGCAGCTGAAGGTGGGGGACGTCCTCCGCCGCCTGTAAAAGCAATCAAGTGGGTAAATAGCTCCATTCAAAGTCCAGGATGTCATATGATGCATAGTTGACAACAATGTAAAAAAAATGTGGGACACTTTTGTGGCTGTAGGAGGAGCCATACAATAATTAATGGGCGGGGCATTCGTTTGTAGGCGTGGCTTAGGAAAATATACAAGTGCGGCGAAGAATGGGCGTGATTTACGCGACATAGTGGGCGTGGGTTAAATGGGCGTGGCTCAAGAGGGTGTGGTTAGAGTCTGAGATGAATGAGGGATGGAGAGGGAGAGAGGGGAGAGGGATTAGAGGGGGAGAGGGAAATGATGGGACAGCAGCCCCAGATCCTACACAATAAAAATATGTGTATTCTAGAAAGTTTAACAATAAGCAGATAAAGATACTCCAAACACCTGGTGTTAGCACTTCAATCATCCCGGCACCATGGTTGTTATGGTGTCAGGATGATTGAAGTGCATTATTTCTATTATTACATTGTAATATAAAATGAAATCATTCAACTCACCATAATGCAGAATCAGTGGGATCCCTGAGCGTGTCACTAGCCACGTCGCCTGCCACCAGCCGTCTGTCCTTGCGTCAGATGTCCCAGCAGAGTCCGTCCTTGCATCAGGTGCCCCCAGCGGAGCAACCCTTACATCAGATGTCCCTAGCAGAGCCCCTCTCACACCAGGAGTCCCCAGCAGAGCCCCCCTCACATCAGGTGTCCCCGGCGGAGCCCCCCCTCACACCAGGAGTCCCCGGCGGAGCCCCCCCTCACATCAGGTGTCCCCGGCGGAGCCCCCCCTCACACCAGGAGTCCCCGGCGGAGCCCCCCTCACATCAGGTGTCCCTGGCGGAGCTCCCCCTCACATCAGGTGTCCCCGGCGGAGCTCCCCCTCACATCAGGTGTCCCCAGCGGAGCTCCCCCTCACATCACGTGTCCCCAGCGGAGCTCCCCCTCACATCAGGTGTCCCCGGCAGAGCCCCCCTCACATCAGGTGTCCCCGCCAGAGCCCCCCCTCACATTAGGTGTCCCCGGCAGAGCCCTCCTCACATTAGGTGTCCCCAGTGGAGCCCCCCTCACATCAGGTGTCCCCAGTGGAGCCCCTCTTGCATCAGGTGTGTGTCCCCAAAGGAGCCCCCCCTCACATCAGGAGTCCCACAGTGATGTGCCCCCCCACCTCAGAGGTGTCCTAGTAGTCACGTGTCCGCAGCATGACTAGAACCCCCGCCCCTTTCCATATCAGACAGGAAGACAGCTGGGGGGGCTAGATGGAGCTCCTGCATCACCGCCCACCCTCCGCCCCGCTCCGCCTCACCCCGCCTACCGCCCTGCTGCCAGTCTGATATGGAAAGGGGTGGGGGGTAGGCGGGGTGAGGCGGGGCGGAGGGTGGGTGGCGATGCAGGAGCTCCATCTAGCCCCCCCCAGCCACCTTCCTGAACTTCATCAAAATGGGGGAAGGCGGAAACATTGTCTCCGCCGGCCGCGGACCTCTAGCGGCGGTGGTGAATCATGAGGAACCAGATTTCTCGGGACATTTCCCGGGACACCAGAAATTCGGGAATTGGGCCCAAGTCCAAATCTGGGACAGTTGGCAAGTATGTATGATGTCCTTGGGCTGGAAGTGGTTAAAGGACAACTGTACTGTGGACATTTTGCCTTCCCTGGCTGCTCCCTCATCAACTTGCTATTTACATTATTAACTACTTGACCTCCTGGAAGGCTCCAGTCACACTTGTACGACTCTGTAAAGTTGAGCGATTTTTTGGAGAGCAGCTTTGATGCAAATTTGGATGGGTGCGACTTGGATGTGACTTGTCCCTCTGCAAAGTTGGACCCGCTGTTGTTGCATGTAAAACATTCAGGTCTGACTTTCATGCAACTTTTGAGGCTTAACATTGAAGTCTATGGCCCTCAAGTTGCTTGAAAGTCAAACCAAAGTAGTGCATGAAAAGTGCCTTGAAAAAATATTCATACCCCTTGAAATGTTCCACATTTTGACATGTTACAACCAAAAACATAAATGTATTTTATTGGGATTTTATGTGATAGACCAACACAAAGTGGCACATAATTGTGAAGTGGAAGGAAAATGATAAATGTTTTTTAGAATTTTTTACAAATAAATATGTGAAAAGTGTGGCATGCATTTGTATTCAGCCCCCTTTACCCTGATAACCCTAACTGAAATCTAGTGGAACCAATTACCTTCAGAAGTCACCTAATTAGTAAATAGAGTCCACCTGTGTATAATTGAATGTTAGTATACATACAGCTGTTCTGTGAAGCCCTCAGAGGTTTGTTAGAGAACCTTAGAGAACAAACAGCATCATGAAGGCCAAGGAACACACCAGACAGGCCAGGGCTTAAGATTTGGAGAAGTTTAAAGCAGGGTTAGGGTATAAAAAAATATCCCAAGCTTTGAACATCTCACGGAGTACTGTTCAATTCATCATCCAAAAATGGAAAGAGTATGGCACAACTGCAAACCTACCAAGACATGGCCGTCCACCTAAACTGACCGGCCGGACAAGGAGAACATTCATCAGAGAAGAAGCCAAGCGGTCCATGGTAACTCTGGAGGACCTGCAGAGATCCACAGCTCAGGTGGGAGAATCTGTCCACAGGACAACTATTAGTCGTGCACTCCACAAATCTGGCCTTTATAGAAGAGTGGCAAGAAGAAAGCCATAAAAAGACCCCATTTGCAATTTGGGGAAGCCATGTGGGGGACGCAGCAAACATGTGGAAGAAGGTGTTCTGGTCAGATGAGAGCAAATTTGAACTTTTTGGCCTAAAAGCAAAACGCTATGTGTGGTGGAAAACTAACACTGCACATCACCCTGAACACACCATCCCCACCGTGAAACATGGTGGTGGCAGCATCATGTTGTGGGGATGCTTTCTTCAGCAGGGACAGGGATGTAATCTGATGTAATGGGGGGATCTTTGATTTGAAGGGAGAATGTCTTATGTGACGGGGAACTCTGATGTGATGGGTAGACATCTGATGTGATGGGTGAACCTCTGATGTGATGGGGTAATCTCTGATGTGATGGGGGAATCTCTGATGTGATGGGAGGGCCTCTAAATTGATGGAGGAACCTCTGATGTGATGGGGGACCTTTGATGTGATGGAGGAATCTCTATTGTGATGGGGGACCTCTGATGCGATGGGGGAATCTCTGATGTGATGGGGGAATCTTTGATGCGATGGAGGAACCTCTGATGTGACGGGTGGACCTTGGATGTGATGGGGAGCCTTTGATGTGATGAGCGAATCTCTATTGTGATAGGTGAACCTCTGATGTGATGGGTGGACCTCTGATGTGATAGGTGGTCCTTTGATGTGATGGGTGGAATCTCTGATGTGATGGGGGAATCTCTGATGTGATGGGTGGATCTTTTATGTGATGGGGAACCTTGGATGTGATGGGGAACCTTTGATGTGATGGGGGAATCTCTATTGTGATAGGGGAAGCTCTGATGTGATGGGAGGACCTCTGATGTGATAGGGAGACCTCTGATGTGACTGGAGGACCTCTAATGTGAAGTTAATTTCATCATGGTTGCGTGCATTGCCCCAGGCTCAGGTTCCCTATTGGTAAGTAATTTTCTGATGTGATGGTGGGGAACCTTGATGTAATGAGGGGAGCTCTAATGTGATGCGAGGATCTCTGATGTGAAAGGGGGCTTGATGTAAAGTTAATTTCCTCAAGGAGGTTATAAGCATCGTCCCAGACTCAGGTTTTCCAATGACAAGTAACATTTACATTTTGTACATTGTAGAATAGGGGTGCCTCAGGATTTTCTATATTTTTAAAATGTGCCGTGACTGAAAAAAGGATCAGAAATGCTGAGCTTGATGACTACAGGAAAGGTGGAATGCATAGGGGGTATGTTTTAAACAAACACATGAGGGGGGCTTGGGGGGTGAGGTGGAGAGTTGGAAGGGTGGGCAGTAGTCAAAAACCTGAAGTTCTTGCTTAACACGCTCAGTGGACCGGCCCTAAAGACAAAGGTATGTATGTGTTTCTAGGTAGGGTTGCGGATTAAAACAAACCTGTAACTTTGACCCCTATGGAGGACAGCCCTGGTTTACTTTAAAGGGACATACTACTCCCTGTACTTTTATTTTCTCCATCTCCCCCCCTCCCTGCCATAGGTATTACCTTTTTTATCACTTGACCCTCTCTCTTAGATTGTAAGCTCTAAGGAGCAGGGCCCTCTGATTCCTCCTGTATTAAACTTTATTGTGACTGTACTGTCTGCCCTCATGTTGTAAAGCGCTGTGTAAACTGTCAACTCTATATAAATCCTGTATAATAATAATAATAATAATAATACTCATGTGTTGGATTTTTTATTATCTGGAGATAAAGTAGGACATTTCAGTTTAAATTTTTGAGAAGGAGGCTTCAAAATTCCGATCTGACATCACCACAATAAGAAGTAAAATCTATTCAAAGCTAAAAGCTACACAAGAAAATAATCACATTTATTGTATAATCTCATTTTATTATTACAGGTGGTATTGCATAAAACAAAATTATGACAAGAAGAGGTGTTTTGCTGCCCCCTTGTGACTGAAAAAGAGTACAACATGTTACGACTAGAAAAACACAACAAAAACTGTGGTAGGCAAACAGTGCTGATGACCCATAGATAGTCCTGGATTTCCAAGTTGTGTCCCTGGTTATCAAAACTGATCAAATACACCAGGGGTTGGCAACCGTGGCACTCGAACTGTAGTGAAACTACAAATCCCATCATGCCTTTGCCTCTAGGAGTCATGCCTGTGATTGTTAGGGTCTTGCAATGTCTCATGGGACTTGTAGTTTCAAGACAGCTGGAGAGCCGCGGTTGCCTACCCCTGAAATACACCATCATCGTTTACTGCAAAACAACATTTAACATTCAACAACAGGATCCAAATTCTAATTTTAAAAAATGTATCATTTATTTATTTCAGGTACTTATATAGCACTGTCAATTTGCGCAGCACTTTACATATACATTGTACATTCACATCTGTCCCTACCCTCAAGGAGCTTACAATCTAAGGTCCCTAACTCACATTCATACATATACTAGGGCCATTTTTTTTTTAGACAGGACCTAACAGCATGTCTTTAGAGTGTGGGAGGAAACCGGAGTACCCGGAGGAAACCCATGCAGGCACAGGGACAACATGCAAACTCCAGGCAGATGGTGTCGTGGTTGGGATTCGAACCAGTGACCCTTTTTGCTGCTGGGTGAAAGTGCTAACCACTACACCACTGTGCTGCCCAATGATGATCATAATTGGTTATATGAGTACAAAAATAAATGAAATGGGACTTTAAATACCCCTCCAATGGCAGATGTACACAAGAAAATATATTAAAAAATACACATATCTTTATTACATTCCATTAAAACCTCATATTGAAAACATACCATTAATACATAGACTTCAAGTTTACCAATTGTCTTCCATTTAGGGAAGTAGAGGATGTATGGAATGATCATCCTCTGAGATTATGATGTGTGAGTCGACGCGTTTCATGGATGATCTGCTTCCTCAGGACCTCAAATCTCATGTAAAAGTACAACTGGACACTAAGAAAACACTTCCAAAAAATTGTCATTCAATATAGCTTCAGAACAGTACTGTTAGGAACCATTATTCAGACTGAGACAGAAGTGCAGTAAAAATCACACTATTTAATAAAATGGTATAAACAGAGAAAACGTAGTCAAAACATAGCCAGAGTTCGGTAACCAGGACGGGTAGTCAGAACAGGCCAGAGAAGTAGGAGTCCAGAGATCAGCAAAGTCGGGTGCATCAATCAGGATCAGGAACCAGAAGGGAAGTCAGCCAAGCAAAAGTCTTTCACATGAAAACACAGCAGAGAGAGTCCAGATATTTTGACCAAAGGCAAAGGCACAGAAGATCTGATCCAAGGAGTTTATATAACTAGCAGCTCTAGCTGACGAGCAGGAAATGAAGACCAGACGAGTCACTGTTGAAGGAAGAGTCTTTGGCAATTACCATCAGCTGGACACAGAGCTCTGAGAAGGAAGGGCTGAGCCCTGACAAGTACATGAATGCGATGAATGAGTGTGAGTAAAGTCACGCCGGCCCATGGGAGGACCACCAGGGCGGGAAATCTAACAGGCTCAATGGAAAGGTATTAGTGTATTATGTGAGTGCTCCAATTTCCATCATCTATCATTTCAGATAAAAAAGGGGAGGGAAAGTTGCCAGTCACATTAAACTAAAAGTAGGTCCAACATGTCAGGTAGTCTATAGGGATGAGCCAAACACCCCCCATGTTCGATTCGCAGCAGAACATGCGAACAGGCAAAAAACTTGTTCGAACACGTGAACACCTTTAAAGTCTATGCAACGCGAATTTGAAAAATCAAAAGTGCTAATTTTAAAGGCTTAAATGCAAGTTATTGCCATAAAAAGTGTTTGGGGACCCGGGTCCTGCCCCAAGTCAATGCAAAAAAAGTTTTAAAAACTGACGTTTTTTTTCGGGAACAGTGATTTTAATAATGCTTCAAGTGAAATATTCCGTTAAATATCGTGCCTTAGGGGGTGTCCTTAGTATGCCTGTAAAGTAGCGCATCCCGTGTTTATAACAGTGCCACAGCAAAATTACATTTCTAAAGGAAAAAATAAAAGTAAAAGTAAATTTAAAACTGCTCCCGGCTGTAATGTATTGTCGGAACCCGGCAATATAGATACGAAATACCAAAAATACAAATTGTTATATATTATATCAAGAAAAAATGGCGTGGATGTCCCCCTAAAATCCATACCAGGCCCTTCAGGTCTGTGATGGATAATAATGGGAACCCTGCACCCAATTTTTTTTAAAAATGGTGTGGGGTCCCCCAGGCACCATATACTCTGAACAGCAGTTATATATACTATACAGCCTGCCCTATATACTCTGCAGAAAATTGGGCCTCAGGTGTTGGTGGTGCCAGAACACTGTAAGCCCTCACAGTTACTCTTGTTGAGCACAGGAACGGGCCCTGCTGTAAAATATTAGATCAAGAATTGTAATTACATGCCCCTGTTACACAGGGGCAGAAAAATTGGGCCTTGGGTGGTGGTGGTGGTGCCTCAACACTGTAACCCCTCACAGATGCTCTTGTTGGGTGCAGGAACGAGCCCTGCTGTGAAACATGACTGCCAGTTTCTTGTCCTTCTGTGGCACCCCCTCTCTCTAGGCTCACGTTACTCTCTTCCTCAACCTGGGAACCAACATCGGAGCCTTCAAATTCTGGGGAATACTTTGTGCATGATGGTGAGGCTATGGAAGGAGTGACTGTGGACAAGGAGCCAGTGGAATAGGCCACTTTGGCAGCTGCGTTGGAAGACAAACTACTCTGAGCCGAGGTGACAGAGGATGAGGAGGATGAGGGCGGCTCGTTATCCACTCCACCAAGGCTTCTGCATATTGTGGCTCAATAACACGGCCAGCAGCAGCAAAAAAGGACAAGCATGCCCCACGGCCACCTGCAGAGGATGCACCATGTCCAATGACCAGCGCTGTTGACTGTAGACACAGAGGCTGCTTGTCCTCTTTTAGTGGCCTGTGAGCGTCTGCCTCTCCTTGGTGGCCTTCCGGACATGATGGGGATATTTTCTTTTCACAGCACACTGCACTGTATTGTGTACTGTGTACACCGCCTGAAGTGTATTAGAAAGTGTACAACGGCTGCACTGTATTGTATACTGTGTACACCACCAGAAGTGTAGTAGAAACTGTATTAGATACTGTGTACACCGCCTGCACTGTATTAGCAATTGTACACCACGGAATGCACTAGATATAGGCTACACTGGATGCAGAGTAGATATAGAGTAGATATATATAAAAAATATATAGAGTAAATATATATAAAAAAGACAACACTTACAGATTTAGATGATTGCTCTTAATACCGTCAGTCGCCCCTAAAAGCAGCTGCAAAAACATCCTTTGTACATGAGTCCTTAGGCTTGGTTTACACTGTTGCGACGGAAAGTCACGCAACTTAAGGTGCGACTCTGCCAGGCCATTTTCACGTGACTTTATTGTGGCTTGCTTGCGACTTCATGAACCACTTGCCAACCGGCCGCAAAACATATACTGCAGCAGGTCGGCTTTATTGCGTGAACGGACATACCTGTACGTCATTTAGTGTAATAGCCAGCGGGCGCAGACACGTTGATTGGCCAGAGGGGGAGCCAATCAGCTGGTCCGCCGGACACGATGTCCGCCGACCACTCCCGATCGCTCCCCATAGAGATAGGATGGCCGGTCTGCCGATGTTACCAAGGCAGGTGGTCATCCTGTCAGGGATGAACAGAGAGATCTTGTGTTCCCGCCAAGCAGGAACACGGATCTATCTGTTGATCCAATGAGTCCATCCCCCACACAGTTAGAAGGCACTCTCTAGGCACACAGTTAACCCTTTGATCGCCCCTGGTGTTAACCCCTTCCCAGCCAGTGTCATTAGTACAGTGACAGTGCATATTTTTAGCACTGATCACTGTAATAATGTCACTGGTTCCCAAAAAAGTGTCAAAAGTGTCGGTTAGGTGTCCGACTGGTCTGCCACAATGTCGCAGTCCTGCTAAAAATCGCTGATTGCCGCCGTTACTAGTTTAAAAAAACCCCGAAATAAATAAAAATGCCATAAACCAAATCCCATAGTTTGTAGACGTTACAACTTTTGCGCAAACCAATCAATATTTACTTTTTTTTTTTAGCAAAAATATGTAGAAGAATACATATCTGCCTAAATTGGTGAAGAAATTCGATTTTTAAATTTTTTTATTTGGATGTATTTTATAGCAGAAAGTAAAAAATATTGTTTTTCTTTTTCAAAACTTGTTGGTCTTTTTTTGTTTATAGTGCAAAAACCAAAAACCGCAGGAGGTGATCAAATACCACCAAAAGAACGCTCTATTTGTGGGAAAAAAAGGACATCAATTTTATTTGAGTACAGCGTCGAACGGCCGTGCAATTGTAATTTAAAGTAACGCAGTGCCATATCGCAAAGAAAATGGCCTGGTCATGAAGGAGGTAAAACCTTCCGGGGCTGAAAAGGTTAACAGAAGTCAATGCGAGTCGTGATGAAGTCGCTCCAAAGTAGTGCAGGAACCTTTTTCTAAGTTGCTGCAACTCGAGTCGCACAGATTAGAACGGTTCTATTGCAGTTAATGGGGTGTGACTCATCATGCGACTTTGAACTCCCAAGTGGCGGCAGTGTGAACCGAGCGTAAAGTTTCACACGTATTGTGTCACCTGATATCCAGGGGGACTGTTGTTGTTATGGGCAGTAAATTTAGCAATCTCTGGACTTGTAGAATCGCTGATGTATGAACATTTCTTATCAGCTGATAAAGTCACCAAAAAGTGTCTGAACTGCAACATGTGACTCCACCAAGACTAGGGATGAGCCGAACACCCCCCTGTTCGGTTCGCGCCAGAACATGCAAACAGGAAAAAAGTTTGTTCGAATATGCGAACACCGTTAAAGTCTATGGGACACGAACATGAATAATCAAAAGTGCTAATTTTAAAGGCTTATATGCAAGTTATTGTCATAAAAAGTGTTTGGGGACCCGGGACCTGTCCCAGGGGACATGGATCAATGCAAAAAAAACTTTTAAAAACGGCAGTTTTTTTAGGAGCAGTGATTTTAATAATGCTTAAAGTCAAACAATAAAAGTGTAATATCCCTTTAAATTTCATAGCTGGGGGGTGTCTATAGTATGCCTGTAAAGGGGCGCATGTTTCCCGTGTTTAGAACAGTCTGACAGCAAAATGACATTTCAAAGGAAAAAAGCCATTTAAAACTACTCGCGGCTATTAATGCATTGCCGGTCTGACAATACACATCATTATTATTATTATTATACAGGATTTATATAGCGCCGACAGTTTACGCAGCGCTTTACAACAACATTAGGGCAGACAGTACAAGTACAATACAATTCAATACAGGAGGAATCAGAGGGCCCTGCTCGTTAGAGCTTACAATCTAGGAATGCCGGTCCGACAATACACATAGAAGTTCATTGATAAAAACGGCATGGGAATTCCCCACAGGGGAACCCCAAACCAAAATTTAAAAAAAAAATGACATGGGGGTCCCCCTAAATTCCATACCAGGCCCTTCAGGTCTGGTATGGATATTAAGGGGAACCCCGGCCAAAATTTGTAAAAAAAGACGTGGTGGTCCCCCTAAATTCCATACCAGACCTGATTTTAAGGGGAACCCCGCGCCAAAAAAAAAATGGCATGGGGTCCCCCCAAGAATCCATACCAGACCCTTATCCGAGCACGCAACCTGGCAAGCCGCAGGAAAAGAGAGGGGGATGAGAGAGCGCCCCCCCTCCTGAACTGTACCAGGCCACATGCCCTCAACATTGGGAGGGTGCTTTGGGGTAGCCCCCCAAAACACCTTGTCCCCATGTTGATGAGGACAAGGGCCTCATCCCCACAACCCTGGCCGGTGGTTGTGGGGGTCTGCGGGCGGGGGGCTTATCGGAATCTGGAAGCCCCCTTTAACAAGGGGACCCCCAGATCCCGACCCCCCCTGTATGAAATGGTAAGGGGGTATTTTGTACCCCTACCATTTCACTAAAAAAACTGTCAAGAATGTTAAAAATGACAAGAGACAGTTTTTGACAATTCCTTTATTTCAATGCTTCTTTCTTCTATCTTCCTTCATCTTCTTCTTCTTCTTCTGGTTCTTCTGGCTCTTCTGGTTCTTCCTCCGGTGTTCTCGTCCAGCATCTCCTCTGCGGCGTCTTCTATCTTCTTCTCCTCGGGCTGCTCCACACCCATGGCATGGGGGAGGCTCCCGCTCTTCTCTTCATCTTCTTCTCTGCTTCATCTTCTTCTCTTCTTCATCTTCTTCTCAGGGCCGCTCCGCATCCATGCCGGCATGGAGGGAGGCTCCCGCTGTGTGACGGCGTCTCCTCGTCTGATGGTTCTTAAATAATGGGGGGCGGGCCACCCGGTGACCCCACCCCCCTCTGACACACGGTGACTTGACAGGACTTCCCTGTGATGTCACGGGGAATGCCACAGGGAAGTCCCGACAAGTCACCGTGCGTCAGAGGGGGGCCCCGCCCCCGTTATTTAAGAACCGTCAGAAGAGGAGACGCCGTCACACAGCGGGAGCCTCCCTCCATGCCAGCATGGATGCGGAGCGGCCCGGAGAAGAAGAGAAGAAGATGAAGAAGAAGATGAAGAAGAGAAGAAGATGAAGAGAAGAGCGGGAGCCTCCCCTCATGCCATGGGTGCTGAGTGGCCCGAGGAGAAGTAGATAGAAGACGCCGCGGAGGAGATGCTGGACGAGAACGCCGGAGGAAGAACCAGAAGAACCAGAAGAAGAAGATGAAGGAAGATAGAAGAAAGAAGCATTTAAATAAAGGAATTGTCAAAAACTGTCTCTTGTCATTTTTAACATTTTTGAGTTTTTTAGTGAAATGGTAATACCCCCTTACCATTTCACACAGCGGGGGGCCGGGATCTGGGGGTCCCCTTGTTAAAGGGGGCTTCCAGATTCTGATAAGCCCCTCGCCCGCAGACCCCCACAACCACCGGCCAGGGTTGTGGGGATGAGGCCCTTGTCCTCATCAACATGGGGATAAGGTGTTTTGGGGGCTACCCCAAAGCACCCTCCCAATGTTGAGGGCATGTGGCCAAGTACGCTTCAGGAGGGGGGGGGCGCTCTCTCGTCCCCCCCTCTTTTCCTGCGACCTGCCAGGTTGTGTGCTCGGATAAGGGTCTGGTATGGATTTTTGGGGGGCCCCACACCGTTTTATTTTTTTTTTTGGCACGGGGTTCCCCTTAAAATCCATACCAGACCTGAAGGGTCTGGTATGGAATTTAGGGGGACCCCCACGTCATTTTTTTTTAAAATTTTGGTTCGGAGTTCCCCTGTGGGGAATTCCCATGCCGTTTTTATCAATGAACTTCTATGTGTATTGTCGGACCGGGAATGCATTAATAGCCGCGAGTAGTTTTAAATGGCTTTTTTCCTTTGAAATGTCATTTTGCTGTCAGACTGTTCTAAACATGGGAAACATGCGCCCCTTTACAGGCATACTATAGACACCCCCCAGCTACGAAATTTAAAGGAATATTACACTTTTATTGTTTGACTTTAAGCATTATTAAAATCACTGCTCCTGAAAAAACGGACGTTTTTAAAACTTTTTTTTGCATTGATCCATGTCCCCTGGGGCAAGACCCGGGTCCCCAAACATTTTTTATGACAATAACTTGCATATAAGCCTTTAAAATTAGCACTTTTGATTTCAACCATAGACTTTTAAAGGGTGTTCCGTGGCATTCGAATTTGCCGCGAATACCCCAAATTGTTCACTGTTCGGCGAACTTGTGAACAGCCAATGTTCAAGTCGAACTCGAAGCTCATCCCTAACCAAGACACCGCTGACCATCTCCAGAGAAAAATCACCACCAAACCCAGCAGACACCGACCACCTCTACAGGGGAATGAGGTCTCTGTATTCATGGGCAATCTTAAATTCCTCAATAGCCACAAAGGATACAAACCTACTTTGTGTGTTCCAAATGCCTGTGCATACCCAGATATTACCTTGTAAAAGTAGCAGTGACATCATCACGGTATCAGGAATATCATTGTGTTGATATAGCTGGATAATTGACATTTACAACCCAGATATCAGGCCATCCAGAAAAAACAAAATGTGATTCTGGGGGACTGTGTAATGAGGGGGGGGCTCTGTGATGAGGGGACTGTGTAATGGAGTGGCTCTTAGATTTAAGGGACGTCGTGATGTGAGGGGGCTCTGATGTGTTGAGGAGATTCAGTGATATAATGGGGGAGTAACATACAAGGGCAACCTTTGATGTGATGGAGGTGAGCTCTGACTTGAAGGGACACCTATGATGTGATGGAGGGACCTCTGATGTGATGGGGCACATCTGGTGTAATGGGAGGACCTCTGATGTGATGGGGGGCTCTGACGTGATGGGGGACCGCTGATGTGATGGGAGGAGCTTTGATGTGATGGGGGGCCTCTAATGCGATGGGGGGGACCTCTGATGTGATGGGAGAACCTTTGATGTGATGGGAGGCCTCTAATGCGATGGGGGGACCTCTAATGTGATGGAGAAACCGCTGATGTGATGGGAGGACCGTTGATGTAATGGAAAGACCTCTGATGAGATGGGAGGACCTTTGATGTCATATGAGGACCTCTGATGTAATGGAAAGACCTCTGATGTGATGGGAGGACCTCTGATGTTCTAGGGCAGGGATATGCCATTAGCAGACCTCCAGCTGTTGCAAAACTAAGTCCCATGATGCCTCTGCCTCTGGGTGTCATGCTTTGGTTGTCAGAGTCTTGCTATGCCTCATGGGACCTGTAGTTCTGCAACAGCTGGAAGTCCGCTAATTGCATATCCCTGCTCTAGGGAGACCTCTGATGTGATGGGGAGACCTCTGATGTGATGGGGAGACCTCTGATGTGAAGTTAATTTCATCATGGTTGTGTGCATTGCCCCAGGCTCAGGTTCCCCATTGTTAAGACACATTCTGATGTGATGGGGGGGACCTTGATGTAATGAGTGGAGCTCTAATGTGATGGAAACCTGATGTGACGGAGGAACCTCTGACATGATGGGGGACCTTTGATGTGAAGGGCACTTCTGATGAGATAGGGGGCTCTAATGTAAAGTTAATTTTATCATGGAGGTTATAAGCATCATCCCAGACTCATTTACATTTTGTACATTGTAGACTGGGGATGCCTCAAGATTTTCCATATTCTTAAAATGCGCCGTGACTGTAAAAAGAATGAGAAATGTTGAGCTTGATGACTGCAGGAAAAGTGGAATGCATAGGGGGTATGTTTTAAACAAACACCAGGGGGGGATTCAGGGGTGGAAAGTGGGAGAGGTGGGCAGTAGTCAAAAACCTGAAATTCTCCGGACCTGAAAAAAAAATAAGTGTATGTATGTGTTGCTTCCACTTCACAATTATGTGCCACTTTGTGTTGCTCTATCACATAAAATACATACATACACTTTTTTTGTTGTAACATTACAAAATGTGGAAAAGAGGGTATGAATACTTTTTCAAGGCACTGTAGCCATATAGCATTTTAAGAAAATTACAGCGGCTGCAGATTGAAAAGGAAAGGTCATTTTTAATAACATTTAGTTACAATATATTGTGCGTTACAATTGTATATGCTGTATCATTTTTTCTTTATTTGTGTTTTTTTTCCCCACAAAAGTGGAGTTACCCTTTAATAAGAACCACATTTCAAGTATAAAGGCAGCAGTCTGTGGTATGTACTATAGCTATACAAGAATATTGACTTCCACAATTTGTTACCTGAGTGACAGATTCACAGTCTTTGAGAAAAAAAAAAACACTAAAACATTCTCTGCAATTAAAACAAACACATTCTAGTGATACAAAATGTAAAATCTGCATTCTAATAAGTTAAAAGCTACATTTTCAGTTTGTGGTAATTTCCCTAAAATAAAAAATGTGATCAAACTCAAGTCAGACATTAAAACTGGCCAGAGGTAGTCCGAGTCAATTTCCACCCTTCGCTTTGGTCAAGCAGCATCTCAAGAGTTGTCACCACTCTTCAAGTCTTGTGATTTATGTTGTTTGGTGGCCTCTAGGGGGCAGGCCTTGACTTCCCAGGGGGGAGTTCCTGACCCTCTTGGGCACTGAGAGGGGTGTGGAGGTCACACACATGCTCCTCGTTTTGGATGTACAGATCAGGGCCTCGCTCAAGCTTTTCAGGTCCAACAGCCAACACAGTCTTAGATGGACTTGGCTTTGTAAATGAAGGTTGAGGTTTGTACCAAAGAGTTGTGATGTTGAAGGCAAAAACGGTCAGAGTAGTTCAGGATTGAGGTAGAAGCTTCAGGCTGTGGTAGAGAGGATTAATCAGCACCAGTGCCCCTCTACTGCCCTCTGCTGGAACACTCGATGTTGCCAGTCGTGTCAGTTAAGACCTTGGCAGACGTCATCCATAGCACGGGTGATGCTGTAAAAACACAAAATAGTGTCAGCAGGTCTCCAAAATACTAAATATTATATAACAGGGCAAGGCAGGAAAAATGGAAGCTGCTCATCAATCTGGACCCACAACTGATAAAAAGGGCCGTTATATACACAGCAAATGTTCCAATGAGCAAAGACCGGTCATATCTGTTGCCATTTTACAAACAGACCTCTCAGCAAATATATGTAGAAATTGCAAAGCACCTCGGCGTCATGTAGTTCTATTCTACCCAATGAGAGCATCAATAGTGCAACCTAAAGACGTAACTATAAGTCAACTTGATTGCGAGTTTATAAGGATAGGTACAAAGGAGCGCCCGATATCTAATGAGATGCAAACTGAAAGGTGAATTTGTAATCGATTTATTGAAAGTAGCGAAAAGTGATCAAGCCAACGCGTTTCGTGGGAACAGAAACTCCCCCCCCCCTTCTTTAGGGCTATCAGAGAAAAATAAACTCCTTTTATCCATTTTTAGTGTTTTGGTTTCTTTCGCTTCTGCTGTTTTTATTTTTTAAATACTATGTAAAATCTCTTCACAGTTACTCAGCTGTTGATCATATCCTGCTTGTCAGTCCTGCCTACTTAAGCTGTCCAGTCCAGAGGATCTCTGCCTTCACCTTGGTCAACATCACAGAAACTTTCTCCTGCGATCCTGTTTAATGCTGCGTACACACGGTCGGACTTTTCGTCTACAAAAGTCCAACGGACCAAAGCCGGCTGACAATCCGATCGTGTGTGGGCTTCCCCGGACTTTCAGCGGACTTTTTCAGCCGCAAATCTGACAGACTTTAGATTTGAAACATGCTTCAAATCTTTACGTCGTAACTACGCCGGACCCAGAAATCCGCTCGTCTGATGCTAGTCCGACGGACAAAAACCCACGCTAGGGCAGCTATTGGCTACTGGCTATCAACTTCCTCATTTTAGTCCGGTGTACGTCATCACGTACGAATCCGTCGGACTTTTGTGTGATCGTATGCAGGCAAGTCCGTTCGTTAGAAAGCATGCCGCAAGTCCGCCAAAAGTCTGTCGGACGGGCTGTCAGACTTTTGTAGCCGAAAAGTCCGACCGTGTATACGCGGCATAAGACTTGCTTTGCTGACATCCCTTCTGGCTCCAGATCCTGTTTGCTGTTCCACTACATTGATCCCTGACTTCTGGCTTGGCTGACTATCCGTTCCAGTTACTGAACTTTGGCTATGTTTTGACTATGTTTGTTCTTTTTACTTTTATTATTAAACAAGTGTGATTTAACTGTACTTCTGTCTCGGCCTGATTTCATGGTTTCTGACAGGGTCTCTGTTCCCCGAAAAGCATTGGCTTGATCACTTGTAGCTACTGTCAATAAAACAAGTAAAACCTTTCAGTTTGCATCCCATTGGATATTGGGCACTCCTTTTACCTACCTTTACAAGTATATGGAGAAACGACCCCGAGGCCATACCCAGAGGTAGCAGCCCACAAAAAGGCTTACCACCTGCCTTCTGGTAAGTTGGGCTGAAATCCTTGGGAGAGAAGTCTTCCAACCCACCTCCACCATCACCCACTCACAGACCCTCAGATGAGTAAGTCAGTCCAGCCTGATCTCCAAACCTAAAGAGCTTTACTTAAGAGCTGACATCTTGCTCCCTGTGGTGCACTTAAAGGATAAGTTCCCCTTTCTAAAAAAAAAAAAGAATAAATAACCATCTTTTTGTAGGTAAAAAAAATGTGTATTTTCTCATTTATTTTTGCAGAAGCCTGTAAAGCCTTGCACTAGTGATCATCAGATCCCCTGATGCTTTGCAGTTCTCCAGCACATGGTCAGTGTATCTGTGTGTCCGTACATCCCATAGGGGGTGAGCCGATACTCCCTGACATGAAGACTCAATGAACTCCCGGAGCGCTCAACAGCACCGTGGTAGTGCATTGAGAACTACAAGCGGACAGCCGCTATGTGGATGTCGGGGCTTCTAGTTCATTCACACGCAGAGCTGTGACGTGGCAGTGTGGGCGGAGCCCCACATGACCAGGCCATTTTCAAAAAGTGACAGCTAGTAAGGGAAACCTCTCCCCATACTGCTGCCAGGGGGGAGGGGGGGTGGGGAGCAGCGAGCGGCGGCTGCAGCTTTGGGAACAGGTTACATATTCCATCCTAAAATCTGGTGGAACATGCAACATGTTCCCAAAGGTGAACTTATCCTTTAACCACTTGCCGACCAGCCGGCGCAGTTTTACTGCAGCAGAATGGCACGGCTGGGCGAAACATTATGTAATGTTGCTTCGCCCCATGGCCACTAGGGGTGCCCGCTGCTCACCCCCGGAGCCAATGCGAGTGCCCAGCGGTCGGGATCACCGCTGGGCTCCCGTGATCGCTGGTTACACACCGAGAACTGGGATCTGTGTGTGTAAACACACAGTTTACGGTTCTGTGAGGGGAGAAGAGACAGATTGTGTGTTCCTACAAAGTATGAACAGCGATCTGTCATCTCCCCTACACAGTCCCCTCCCCCCTTCAGTTAGAACACAGAGAGGGAACACAGTTATTATTATACAAGATTTATATAGCACCAACAGTTTACATAGTGCTTTGATCGCCCCCTAGTGTTAACCCCTTCCCTGCCAGTGACATTTTTACAGTAATCAGTGCATTTTTTTTTAGCACTGATCGCTGAATAAATGCCAATGGTCCCAAAAATGTGTCAAAAGTGTCCGATGTGTCCGCCATAATGTCCCCAGTCCCGATAAAAAAAAAAAATAAAAAAAAAAAAAAAAAAAAAAAAAATCGCAGATCGGCGCCATCACTAGTTAAGTAAGGCGGAGAGAAGCGCCGTCTGTCAAAGCCGTCTCCCTGCTAGCTGCGTTGTTGGGCGTCCATGGAGGGAGGAGGGGTGACAGCAACACACCAGGAACTTAGACATCAGCTTACTAGGTAACAGAAAGTGTGCTGGGGACCCCCTTGTACAGGTCTGCATATTGTCCTGCCCATGTGCACCTTTTCTTTATGCCAATTTCAAACAGAGTGGCTGCCATTGTTGCTTTTTCAGAAGAGTCGCAGGGCGAAGGAGACGGAGCAGATATATAGACGACAATTAACATTACTACAAGGAAAGGCAGAGATGGTTACCTCTCTGGTGGAAATCCGGATTCACAGAGGTTCACCAGAGTGTACAGCCGCCTCATGGAGAACTCATACTGCAATGACAAATACACAGTCAGGTCTCATATCACCGATAACACAGAACCATTTAGGAAAAAAAAATTGTTACACAATGAAAGCATTATCCTGGATATCAGATGTCTATACTAGGGTTGCACAATACCAATATCAGTGCCGATACCAAGCATTTGTATGGGTATCAGTACTCGTGCAAATGCTCCTATACCTGAAACCTACAGTTTCAGGCTCAGTTCTTTCAGCTGTCAGCGGGATTCCCCCACTGACAGCTGAAATGTAGAAAATAAAAACGTAAATCGGCTGATAAGAAACGGGGCTGCCGCGTCCTTAACAGCCTTTGCCTCATTCAGCTGTCAGTGGGATTCCCCTGTTGACAGCTGAAGTGTAAACAAAGTCCCGGGCAACGTTTATCAACAACATTGCTCAGCCACGGAAACAGAAAGATAAAAAGAAACATTGATTCTTTTTGTATCCTTCTGTTTCTTCATCTACAGATCAAAGGGATGAACTTCAATCTGCAGATGAAGTCAATTTTCAAGTAACCTGTCAAGTAAAAAAAAAATATTATTTCTTTTTTTTTTTTATTAACCACAGCCCCCGTCATTATACTGCCGCAGGCAGCATGATCCCACGAACCATCATAGCTGTACATCGGCTCCTTTAAGTGGGATAGCAGGCACGTGTGCCCACTGCATTGCGGGGGTGTCGATGCTCATGGCCGGCGGTCGCGATGATCGTGGGTTTCGAGAGGCAGAACAGGGACGTGTGTGTAAACACACAAATCTCTGTTCTTTGAGGAGAGGCAGATCGTGAGTTCCCTAATAGCTAGGAACCACGATCATCCCACGATCATGTCATCCCCTCTAGTCAGTCCCCTCCCCCACAGTTAGAACACACAGTCAGGGAACACAGTTAACCCCTTGATCGCCCCCTCGTGTTAACCCCTTCCCTGCCAGTGATATTTACACAGTAACCAGTGCCTTTTTTTTAGCATTGATTGCTGTATAATTGTCAATTGCCAATCAGGGGAGAGGGGGGGCGGGGCCGGGTCAGGGATCCGTGTCTAAATGGACACAGGAAGCTGTGACTCGGCTCGGGTGCCCCATGGCAAGCAGCTTGCTGTGGGGGCACTGAACAGGAGGGAGGGGCCAGGATCACAGATGAGGGACCCGAGAAGAGGAGGAGCCGAGCTGCTCTGTGCAAATCCACTGCAACAGACAAGTATAACATGGTTTGCTATTTTTATGGGGGGGGGGAAACAAAACTTTACAATCACTTTATTCTCCCTAACTTGGACACAGAAAGCAGGGGTTCTAATCCATCTCCACCCTATCCAAAACTGCCTTCAGTTATGCTTTAAGTAAATCATTCCCGATAATTTTGCGTTTTTCAATATTTAGGTTTCTACGCATTACTGTTAAGAAACTGATCCAAAGAGGCAGAGACTCCCCCAAACTGGCTTTTATTTTTTTTACATTCCTTCAATACCTCATGCCTGGACCAGGACTTAACTCATCCATTTATTCATTTTTTTCCTTTGTGAATTGACGATAACGCAGTTTTACGAGTTCTTTTCCTCATGTCTTTGGTTTGTGAAGGAAGTAACTCACAAGGTGACAAGTGAATTGACATTTTCAGCATTTCGTGAGATAATTGGAAAAAAAATGTGTCACCTGATTCAATTATCTCATGAGATATTCTTTAGTGAATTGATCCCCCCTGTGACACCCCCAAGAGAAGCAGCAGATTGAGGCTGTGATAACGATAATGACCGGGACTTACCAGGGGGTTGTGCCAGTTGAAGCACCGCTTCTTGAAATGCTCAACGGCCTCACGGTAACAGGAGCGATCGTTAATATCCAGCCGATCGGTGAAAATCTCTTCTGTCATCTCATCGGATTCCGTCACCAAAGAAACAATCTTCTTTACAGATTCCTCGATCAAGGCTTTGGCCTGGAGGGAAGACAAAAGAGGGATGGATGTGAGGGCCGGCTATGATATATTGGTTTGATAGAAGGACCAGATGTGGAAAATCAGAGGAGCTTGGAGGTACCTCGGTCAGTGACCACACTTCTCTATTGTTGATAAGCAACACAGCTTGGTCACAGACCCGCCATCCTGATTGGACAATGATGGGGCACCACCGTATGGATGACGCCACCATTCTGCCCCCCCAGCAAGTGTCCAATGTTAGACTGACAGCACTGTTCAATGCCGTACAACCTGCCTGGCACAAGCAGAGGAATGCATGAAGCCAATAAGAAGATTTAAGTATTTATACTAACTGTATTTTCCAGACTTGAAGTGGTTAAAACAAGTTCATAGCTGCAGCCATGAGCTTGGTATAATTTTTTACAGCCCGCCAATCACTTTTACAGTTGCACAATCTGTGCTTGACTAGCTGCATCGGAGGGCAGGGGAGACAATGGGGGTCCAATACACCCCTGATGTCTTCATAAAGAGTACCTGTCCACTGTCAATGCCATCATATAGGGAACTGGTTAGTTAGCTCCTTTGTGATAGCAATAAAGTTATATGGGAAAAAAAATTATTAATAATAATAAAAAAAATTAAAAAAAACATTCCCATCACCCCGCTAATACAAACACACACATAGTTCCGGCACGTGACATGTGAGGTATTGCTGCGAATGAGCGGGAGCAATAATTCTAGGGTCATTATTCACAAATAATCTACACTGATAACCTATTAAGGCTTTTAAAGCGTCACCTATGAAAAATTTAAAATCTTGACATTTTGGGTATTTACACATCTTAACCCAATTTTATATTTTACCAAAAAGAAAAATGGATATTATAGTGTGTGTGTGTGTGTGTGCCAAAATTAATTTTAACATATTTGTTCCTGAAAATACGTGTTTGATAAACGGCTGCACAAATATCCTGCAACATAAAAAAACTGCAACACCCACCATTTTATTCCCTAGGGTCTCTGATTTCAGAAAATAGAATATGTTTGGAGGTTCTAATTTTCTAGCAGAAAATGCTGGTTTAAAAAAAAATAGAATTTTTTTTTTAATTAATGCACAACAGGACTCATTTTTTAGTTTTTTATATATTTGCAGTTGAGCTATAAAATAGAAAATAAAATCTTATATTTATTGTTTTGTATCAGCAGCCGGCTCCTCTCACCTCCTGTAGCGCCTTAATCCTGCTCAGTATATCCAGGGCCTCGGCAGCATCATTAGTAGCTAGGAGCTTGCTCTTGAGGATGGCCATGGGCACCTCTGGGCTGGGGGTCAGGTCCAGGTTGTGTATGGGCTCCAGGGTCATTGGAGGGGTGACTTTTTTACCGCTACCCTGGAACTGACGCACCTTCATCTTAGAAATAGTCTGAGAAGGAAAAAGCAACAAGATACAGAATATCAATAACAAAGTCTCTTTGGATATATAGGCTTACCTCCCCCCATTAAGTGTCCTTAGTTTCTGATAGGACTGACCACTTAAAGTGTTAAAAAAAAAAACACACACACCACACAATACATCTCTGCAATACATGGACATATTCCCCCTTTAAATGTCATGAGTTGACAACACAGCGCCTCCGAGTTCCCAAGCGGTATTGTCGCCCCTTCCTGCTGGACTACCGAACTCCACCCGTCCCCCATCCCTCTCCACACACACATATGTTAAACTGCCTAGAACAGTGGTGGTCAACTTTCTCAAGTGTGGCCCCTCGACATCACCAAAGAGCCGCATATAATACAAGAGATTGTCAGAGACTGCAGACATACTACAGGAGATGATCAGAGACTGCAGACATAATACAGGAGATGGTCAGAGACTGCAGACATACTACAGGAGATGGTCAGAGACTGCAGACATACTACAGGAGATGATCAGAGACTGCAGACATAATACAGGAGATGGTCAGAGACTGCAGACATACTACAGGAGATGGTCAGAGACTGCAGACCTACCACAGGAGATGGTCAGAGACTATTCACATTGTTGGAGACTAATGATATGCTTCAAGAGAGTCATAGACTGGAGACATTACACAAGACTGTTAGAGATCACGGCTATAACAGGGAAATACAGATTAATGTCTGCAGGAGCCCACGCTGGGGGGGGGGGCTGCACAAAAAGTGTCAAATGGCTGAATGTGGCCCCCAGGCTGCAGGTTGGGCACCGGGGGGCCTAGAAGCTGCCCATGTATGAATCTCACAAGCCTAACAAAGACATTGCAGAGAGGAATACATGTGATATCCGGATACAGGAGAAAGGGAAGAAAATAAATAAAGCCGGGAGCGGATCTAGATGGGAAAAGGGAGGTATTGGGATAAATCTGAGTAATGCCTGGATATATACAACATCATTGCTAAGATAAAAAAAAAAAAAAAAGTCACACAGAGCGTATTGTTTTTCAGCCAATCAGCACAATGAAACATTTGCATTAAGCTAGAGGATCTGTAACACAACCACTGTGCAGCATTACTAAGGAGGAAGCATAACCTGCACCCTCAGGTAAATCAGGTGGTGAGTTCATGTCACTTCTACCTGAGACTCCTGAGGTCGACTTTTCGCTATATCGCAGACTCTGACAAGATCGCCATGGTCAATGCCATTATCAGCAGTCGATTGGACTACTGTAATGCCCTGTATTGGGTTTGCCTGCTTGTACCATCTACAAGCTCCAGTTGATTCAGAATGCCACAGCAAGGTTACTGACAGGTGTTGGTCGCCGTGACCACATCACTCCATCCCTTAAAGCCCTGCACTGGCTGCCCGTGAAAGAACGGGTTCTGTTTAAAACCGGATGTCTTGTCCATAAGGCATTGCATGGATATGGCCCAGAGTATCTGAAGGAAAAATTTGTCAAGTATGTGCCTACCCGATCCTTGAGATCGACGAACTTGGCCATACTAAAGATTCCAGAATTAAAAAGGAAACATGCAAAGGGAGAACGAGTGAAGTACGGAGGAGCTGAAATTTGGAACTCCTTGCCTCTGAAACTGAGACTTGAGAATGAATTTTTGAAATTTCGAAAGAAATTGAAAACCGTACTTTTTGTACAAGCTTTTGGAGTCACCTAATTTTTAATTGGGGTGTAATGGACAGAGGCCCTAGCTTTTATTTTGTATCTTGCTATGCTGGTTTGTTGGTGGGACAGACCTAGCCGGGACAGAGGCTTTTGGAGGGGACTGAATGCCAGCCTCTTGCCTACCGATTATGGGCCCTGGCATTTGGGGGAACGGTGCTCGTTGTGAGCTGTATGCCTGGGGACCCTGGAGGTGGTATATTAGGTTAAGGTCCATGTCCCCCAAGACACACAGACTCTGGGGACCCTGGATATGGCATTGTGACGGGAATCACTAATAGGGGCACAAGATGAATGAGAACCCCACTATGATCTGTGCTAGTCAGACTCAATGCTGTATATATAATGTGTGCTGTCTCATTATGTTGTGTACGATTTGCTGTGATGTTTGGGGTGTGACTGTATTCTATTGTCTATTGTGGCTGTCTGCCTCAACTATTATGGGATGGCTGTGTCTTGCTATGAGGAAAGAGGGAGGGGGATTCCTCCAGCAGCCCCCTGTTAAGACTGTTTACTGATGAGAAGTTACATGGGTTCCTGGTTCAGCTGATGGAAGTGTTCGGTAGCTGCCTTTGTGTTTAGGACATTCCATACCCAAACGACTTTAACTCCTTTCATTCTCTGGGTGTCGTTACAACTGGTGGCAAGCAGCGGGATGATTCCCACAGCCCAGAAGGACAGCTAAAAGAGGACACAGGCCAATGGAAGCACAGTATGAATGGCTAAAATGCTCTTCCCTCAAGGACTTACTGGAGAACCAACAACAACCGTAAGAAGAGGGACACTATCGCAGAACTAGTCGAAATGGATAGAGCCGAAAGACCCAACATAACTGAAAGGCCCACCATAACAAGCAGGACACAAGAAGAGGCAAGTTTTGATCGGGCTGTTAACATAAGGCTGGCACATTATGGTCCTAACCCTACAGCGGAGATCATAGACCTAGTTATAGCGGCTGTGGATGCAAATTGGCTACAGCAAAGAGGTGCTGCAGCAGCAAAAGTCACAGCAGCACCAACTGAAAGGAGAGGAGAGGTACAGGAACCAGCCGCCATGGAAGAGGAATTCAGAAGGAAGTTGCGAGAGATGCAGATACAGCACATAGGACCAGTATCAGAGCAGGTCCTGCTGGGATGGTCTCAGGGCTGATCCTAGGGTCACAGGCGCCTGGGTGCAGAAATATTTCTGGCGCCCCCACATGGGCGTGGTCATTTTAGTAACTCCTCCCCTTTACAAATATTTCTATGGCAGCTCCACCACGAAGTCTTCATTACCCTGGGATCCTTACAGGTACAATAAACAAATTACAGGAAGAGAAGCAAGAGTACTTTATTGGGACCTGGAGGGGGGCCTCTCTGATGGAGACAGATAGCGCTTCTGTTAGAGAGTCTGTTAGAAAAAGCCCCCAAAAATGCTACAGACATCATACAGGAGATGATCAGAGACTGCAGACATAGTACAGGAGATGATCAGAGACTACAGACATAGTACAGGAGATGATCAGAGACTGCAGACATAGTACAGGAAATGGTCAGAGACTGCAGACATAGTACAGGAGATGATCAGAGACTGCAGACATAGTACAGGAGATGATCAGAGACTGCAGACATAATACAGGAGATGATCAGAGACTGCAGACATAATACAGGAGATGGTCAGAGACTGCAGACATAATACAGGAGATGGTCAGAGACTGCAGACATAATACAGGAGATGGTCAGAGACTGCAGACATAGTACAGGAGATGGTCAGAGACTGCAGACATTATATAGGAGACGTTAGAGACTGCAGACATAGTACAGGAGATGGTCAGAGACTGCAGACATAGTACAGGAGATGGTCAGAGACTGCAGACATAGTACAGGAGATGGTCAGAGACTGCAGACATAGTACAGGAGATGGTCAGAGACTGCAGACATAGTACAGGAGATGGTCAGAGACTGCAGACATTATATAGGAGACGGTTAGAGACTGCAGACATAGTACAGGAGATGGTCAGAGACTGCAGACATAATACAGGAGATGATCAGAGACTGCAGACATAGTACAGGAGATGATCAGAGACTGCAGACATAATACCGGAGATGGTCAGAGACTGCAGACTAAGGATGAGCTCCGGCGTGTTCGCAAGCTGCACGCGCCAGGAAGTCGGCAATGCGCTGCGCTAATCACAAGCAGTGAGACATTTCTCGATCTCTGCAGCCGCACCTTAGGAAATGTCTCACTGCTTGTGATTAGCGCTGTGCAGTGCCCAGTTCCTGGCGGGCTCGGCACGTGCAGCTTGCGAACACGCCGGAGCTCATCCTTACTGCAGACATAGTACAGGAGATGGTCCATTAGACCCCTTTCACACTGGAGGCGTTTTTCAGGTGCTTTAGTGTTAAAAATAGCACCCGGAAAAAGCCTTATCTGCAATCCCACTGTGAGAGCCCGAATGCTTTCACACTGGAGCAGAGCACTGGCAGGACGTCCAAAAAATTGCTGCAAGTAGCTTCTTTGAGGTGCTTTAGGAGCGGTGTATACACCACTACTAAAGCGCCCTTGCTCATTGAAATCAATGGGCAGCGCCGGCAAAGCGCCTCAGCAGTTGCGCCTTTGAATCCTTTAGTGGGGGTTAAATGTACCTCTAAAGTGACGGTAAAACGCCACTAAAAGTAGCAGCGCATTACCACCGATGCCCCTGCACTGTCAGTGTGAAAGGGCTCTTAGTACATCTCATTAAACATCACATCTGTAAATGAACTACTGAGGTGCAGGAAGGGACAGGGTCTGTGTATCCTATGTAATCTATCATTCCATAAAACATCTCCTAGCAGGGGCAGCCCAGAGCACATCTAAAGGTGTGTAGGGGATGCCATTCCTACACACAGCACACTGACTCACCTCAGTTCTCTCTCCGTGCAGCCCGAGATAGAGATGGGAGGGGGAGGCATTCCAACTGGAGTTGGTAGAGACAGTGTGGGATCCCAGTGTGAGGAATTTATTCCAGCACATCAGCATCCACTGACTAGAACCCTCATGTCAGGAAGAGGAGCGCCCTTCCCCCGAGCACTGCCAGGCTGGACGGGCTGCCCTACGCTCACACTGGAGTTCTGGACGGACACTCACAAGGAGAGAAGGAGGGAGGGGAGAAGTCTGGCTCTTCGGCGCCCCCACCTCTGCAGGCGCCTGGGTGCAAAGCACCCTTCGCACCCTGGGTAGGATCGGCCCTGGATGGTCTGATTCTATCCACTGCGAACTCTGGAAGAAAGCACTAGCTCTCGAGCAGTGACACCAGGGAAAATTTCTCCCCTCCATTCATGTAAGGTACTGGTCGCAGTATGAAGTACGAATGCTGTTATTGTGGGAACAGCCAAAGCAGGAGTGGACAGCTGAGTTAAGCAGGAATATCCGGGCAGAGATGCGGTTGGACGAGAGCTACAGAGCCCTCCGGTGGTATGTAGCCCAAGAGTGCCCGTGGTCAGCGGATGACAGCCCCACGGAAGGCTTTGACTATGATGGCCTGGGATTGTTGTATTGGAGGCTGTCCAGGGACCCTGACTTTGGGAGTGAATGGGAGTGGCGTTTGGAGGAAACACAGAGTGAAGACTGTTTGGAACAATTTATACGGGGTACTGGGTGGATACCAGCATTAGAGGACTGGAACTACTGATAACTTCGGAGTCAACCCGTCTGGAGTCTCCTCCTGTGTTAGTCTCCTGCCGAAAATGGAGAAATGTGACAGACCTAGCCGGGACAGAGGCTTTTGGAGGGGACTGAATGCTAGCCTCTTGCCTACTGATTATGGGCCCTGGCATTTGGAGGAATGGTGCTCGTTCTGAGCTGTATGCCTGGGGACCCTGGAGGTGGTGTTACTTTAGATTCAGGTCCATGTCCCCCAAGAAACACAGACTCTGGGGACCCTGGATATGCCATTATGACGGGAGTCACCAATAGGGGCACAAGGTGGATGAGAACCCCACTATGATCTGTGCTAGTCAGACTCAATGCTGTATATATGTATACATAATGTGTGCTGTCTCATTATGTTGTGTACTATTTGCTGTGATGGTTGGGGTGTGACTGTATTCTATTGTCTGTTGTGGCTGTCTGCCTCAACTATTATGGGATGTCTAAGTGTCTTGCTATGAGGAAAGAGGGAGGGGGATTCCTCCAGCAGCCCCCTGTTAAGACTGTTTACTGATGAGAAGTTATACACACCTGACCTGTGTGTCCATTGTCATTGGACAGTTTAACCCGCCCTGTTTTCCAAGGGTGGGGGGAAGCGTTTTGAAGTGGGATCTGTATAGCATGTGTTTGAATAAAGTTTCATTCCAGCTTGAACCTCAAGACAGAGCCTTGTCTCGTACTTGGGGAAGAATTTTTTGTATGGGTTCCTTGTTCGGCTGATTAAAGTGTTCGGTAGCTGCCTTTGTGTTTGGGTATGGAATGTCCTAAACGACTTTAAACCCTTTCATACTCGGGGTGTCGTTACAGTTGGTTCTCTTAAGGTTTTTTAATGTCAATCTCCTTTTCTTTTTGCGCATCGAGGCCTTCGGGTAAGACTGCGTAAGTTAAGCATTTTAATAAAGAAGTATATGGATAGCATTTGCTGCAACCTTGTGCACACAAAGTATACAAAGTAACATTGTTGGTAAAATATTAAAGATAAATCCCAGAAGAGATTTCTGTAGACGACTACAATGTACACGTGTGTAGAGCTCCACCCAACAATGAATGTCTCCATCACTCACCCGGTTCCCGTACTGCATCACATGACTCATATTAGTGCGTTGCTTGACCAATAAAAACTGTTTATGTAATGTCTCCTGTGACAGATCCTCCTAGAATAGAAACATTATATCTTATATGAAGTCATAGAACAGAAAACACTTCATCATATCTATAGAAAACAATGCAACGCGTCATCACTAAGCAATAATCATAGAAATGGCGGCGATTTATTATAAATTACACTTTTGTTTAGGGGTCAGGTGACAGCAATGGGCATTCCTTCTAATATTCCTTCCATGTGCAGCGGGCGTGGTCACATGTGCAGGGGGCGTGGTTACATTAACTAGGGGCAGCTCCTGTTGTGACAGCACGGCTCGAAGACACTGTCAATCATACTGAGCTGGGGGTGTGGTTACATGTGAAGGGGGTGTGGTTACATGTACTGGACACTGCTGCCTTTATGACAGCGAGCCTCCTGAGAGAAGTTTCCAACCAAACTAAGCAGGAGGTGTGGTCAAATGTGCAGGGGGCGTGGTTACATTAACTAGGGGTAGCACCTGTTCTCACAGCACGGCTCCCGCTCGATGCCACTATCAATCATACTGAGCTGGGGGCGTGGTTACACATGAAGGGGGTGTGGTTACATTACTAAAAACTGCTGCTGTTATGACAGCGCGCCTACTGGGAGAAGTTGCTGTCAATCAAACCAAGCAGGGGGTGTGGTTACATGTGCAGGGGTCGAGGATACTATCACCAAGTACAGCTGCTGTTGTGACAGCAAGGATATTGCTGGGAGCTGCTGTTAATCAAACTGACCTGGGGGTGTGGTTATATGTGTGAGGAATGGTAACATGTGCAGGGGGCATGGTTATATATAGGGTTGCACCGATACCAATACTAGTGTCATATCAGTGCTGATGCCAAGGATTTGCACGAGTACTTGTACTCATGAAAATGATCCGACGCCTAATCTTATACCTCCCAGCAGGAGGTAGGACACCGGAGCCAGGGGAGGACCCGGAGGACAGCTGTGGGTGATCGGTGTGGCGGTGGGGACCAGTTACAAGCACCGATCTCCCTGTACAGCCACTTCTCCTCCTCTCCCTCCCGTGGCCATCAGCTGCTTCATTGAAAGCTATACAGGGAGATCGATGCTTGTAACTGATCCCCACCGCTGCACCAATTAACCCCGACTGTCCCCCGAGTCCTCCTCCAGCTCACCGATGTCCGCCTCCGGCACCCCCTCCCTTGTCCCAGATCTGTCAGGATGGAGAGCAGATGAAGCAGCCAGTAAATATGTAATTTACCGGCTCCTTCCTTTATACAAAGAACAGAGTCAGTGATCACGACTGTCCATTTGTAACTGAGCATCGGGGGAGGGGCCTCTGTCTCCTGTCCATTCATCTTCAGTGCAGCTGAGAAAGGAACTGGGGAATCTGTGTCCTCAGTCCCTGTCTCAAAAGTGGCCTCAAAGGGGACATGTCAGGGGTCTGTTTAAACCCACAACAGTAAAATCAGTCCGTATATGCAGCATAGCATGCTTGTTATACTCACTGTGGATCTTAAGGGGTTAATCCTCTGCACTGTGTAAAAAGGCTGTTTTATCCTGTATGCACAGATCCTTCCCCTCCTGCAAAGTCTAGTTTGGGAAGGCCAGCTAACACACAGGCAATAGCCAACCTGCACATGCTCAGTTGTGTCTTTTCTGCTGGAGAGAACAGTTACTTGTTCTCAGAGATAGTCAGGTCACATGATATTGACATCATACATGTGGGTGTGTATACAGGCTGCAGGGGAAATCTCCTCCTACCTGAACTCTCAGCAGTGGAGAAACTCTGCAGTTTATCATGTGACTGTGGTATACAGATCAGCAATAAATAGAATAAATAAATAAGTATATAGTAGGAATATTTTTATGTAAAAAGGTTTATAAGCTGTGGGCAAATGAACGGTTTTCATATTACTGGGTTTAGTTACACTTTTTTTTTTTTTTTTTTTTTTTCACAATTGAAAACACAAACAAACAAACAACACTTCCCCAAAAGAAGAAGGCATTGTAAAATAATAATAATAAATTATATATATATATATATATATATATATATATATATAATTTTTTTTTTTTTTTTTTTTAATTAATTATATAAAAAGCATTAGAAAAAAAATAAATAAAAACTACTGACACAGTCCACACCCCATCAGTGCTGCATATTAGTGCCACTGTCACATGACATTATAAAAAGTATCGGTACTTGTACTCGGTCTTAAAAAAGGGGTTATCGGTGCAACCCTAGGTACATGTGCAGGGGGAGTGGTTACATGTGCAGGGGGAGTGGTTACATGTGCAGGGGGAGTGGTTACATTCACTAAGCACAGCCTAGGAGCCTCCTGCTAGGAGCCACTGTCAGTCAAACTGTGCTGAGCTGAGCTGGGGGAGGCTTGTCAGCCAAGCTGACTATGGTCCCATAGGCACGGTGTCTTGTATCTTCGATTGATAAACAATTAGAAACTTAAGCAGTTATTCTGTTTCAATCTAGATTACATTCTATTATATATTCTGAATTTATGATCTATGCCCGATGGTCTTTAGAAACACTGAAGCTGATTGGCTGCCGTTGGACAGCTCATACAGTTCTTATTCCAGATACTTGATGAGCTGGTGGTGTAAATTGAGACATTTTAATGAGTGTACAGAACAAAAAAAACTCACCATGTCTGAATCCTCCATCCAGCTGACGCTGTACAGATCACCAAGAAATGTGTTTAGCTTGTCATCTTGATAACAGGCATAGGAGGACTCATGAGGGTTGGAGGCTGTTGTGGCGTAAACTACAAAATATAATGTGAAGATGTAAATATAGAAGAGATAATGATCCATACTTCACAATATCTGTCCTGGGGAAGGATTTTCAGACACACAGCAGGTCACAGTCCGTTATACAGTATAAATAATTTCCCATACATTACATGTTTGTATACACAAAACAGAAGTGTTATGCCGTGTACACACGGGCGGACTTTTCGGCATCAAAGGTCTGATGGACTTTCGACTGACTCTGTAACGAACGGACTTGCCTACTCACGATCACACCAAAGTCCGACAGATTCGTACGTGATGACGTACGACCAGACTATAATAAGAAAGTTGATAGCCAGTAGCCAATAGCTGCCCTAGCATCGTTTTTCGTCCGTCGGACTAGCATACAGACGACCGGATTTTTTGTCCGGACTCGAGTCCGTCGGAAGGATTTGAAACATGTTTCAAATCTAAAGTGCGTCAGATTTCCGACAGAAAAGGTCCGCTGCAGGTCCGATGAAGCCCACACACGGTCTAATTGTCCGACAGATTTGTTCCGTTGGGCCAGTCCGGTCGAAAAGTCCGGCCGTGTGTACACGGCATTAGGCAAAATTTGCAATATATGTTAATCATTTTATAATAAAAGCTTCAGAATTCCTGACTGCTGTGACAATCCTATATTTTCCTATATTATTATTATTATTATTATACAGGATTTATATTGCGCCAACAGTTTGCGCAGCGCTTTACAACATGAGGGCAGACATTACACTTACAATACAAATCAATACAGGAGGAATCAGAGAGCCCGGCTCCTTAGAGCTTACAATCTAGAAGGGAGGGTCAAGTGGAAACAAAAAAGGTAATAACTGTGGGGGATGAGCTGATGGAGAAAATTAAAAAAAACAGTTGTTAGGTGTGGGTAGGGGAGGCTTCTCTGAAGAGAGGGGTTTTGAGGGATCGTCTAAAAGCTGTAAATTAGTTTACTATTCTCGAAGTAAGATTCTGTAATAGACATGTGCAATTCGTTTCGTTCCAAATTCGTTTGCGGGTGAAAATTGGCACGTTCGTTAGTAAGCATCCGAATGAACGAAAGACTCTTGGTGAATGCATACGAAAATTAATTCTCGGAAAGAACGACATTCCGAAAGAACGAAAAACCCGAAAGAACGTAAAACGATTCAACCGATTTAACAAAACGATTAGATTCAGGTCATTTCATTTTTCATAATATCTAGTATAATTAAATTAGTGATTATTATTATAGTTATTATTATTTATTAATAAAAAAAACTATAAACAATTAAAGGTATTGGAATTTCCTTTCAAATTTGCTTAACTGTTTTGCCCTGTACATACGATCGGACATTGATTGGACATTCCGACAACAGAATCCATCGGATTTTTTCTTCTATATCTTACGAAATTCGAATTTCGTATAAAATGAATTTGAATAGAAAACATTAGAACAGTATAGAAAAGAATAGACTAGAAAAACAACAGAATAGAATAAAATATATATATTATATTATATTATATTCTGTCCTGTTCTATTGTTTTTCTAGTCTATTCTTTTCTATTATTTTCTATTCTAATCTTTTCTATTCAAATTCAAATTCATTGTATGCGAAATTTGGAAATTTCAGAAGCCAGAAGCCATCTTTCGAAATTCGCATAGAATGAATTCAAATTCTTATAGAAAAGTTTAGAATAGAATAGAAAAGAATAGCATAGAAAAACAATGGAACAGAATAGAAAAAATTATATAACATCTTCGAAATTCAAATTTCATATAGACTGAAATCAAAATTGAATAGAAAAGATCAGAATAGAATATAAAATGATAGAAAAGAATAGAAATTTTTTTTATTCTGTTCTATTGTTTTTCTAGTCTATTATTAGTAATTACTAAATATTAGTAGTTATTATTACTATCTATTATTCGAATTCGAATTCATTCTATACGAAATTCGAACTTCAGAAGCCATGTTCCGAAATTCGAATTTCGTATAGCATGAATTTGAATTGAAAGGACTTATAGAATATAATAGAAAAGAAAAGCATAGAAAAAAAAAAATTATATATATATATATATATATATATATATATATATATATATATATATATCACTATTGCTTTATTTTATATTCTATCCTATTGTAGAATGTAACCTCTGGCAAACAATTGCAATCGCTGCGTGATCTGCTGCAGTAAACTGATTTTGTCTCAGAATGGAGGGGGGGGCCCCAAAAAAATGTTTGCCCAGGGCCCAATCAACATTAAAGATGGCCCTGAGCGTAGCCGAGCTCCTCCTCCTTCCTCCTGCAGTCTGCGCGGTACAGGAGATTCAGTTTCCTGTTCCCGGCCGGACTGACAGGAAGTGTGCACAAACCGAGTGCTCGCTTCCTGTCAGTCCGGCCGGCCAGGAACAGAAAACTGAATCTCCTGCGCGCGGTACGCGGTAGGGAGGGAGAGTTAAAAAGAACAACACAGTGGGGGGAGGCAGTCATCAAGACCCATTTAGTAATAAAAATATAGTAGTTTGCTAACCATAATAAAAACGATTACCATAGCTTTCTTTCCATTTTCTTTCTTTACCATCCCATTTCCATCTTATTGCTTCTTTTTTTAATCAGGTAATATTTATTAAAGCTTTTTGCAAAAATGTACAAAGCAGAGAAAAGATTCTACAGTACACTCTACTGTAGAGTCTTTTCTCTGCTTTGTAAATTTTTGCAAAAAGCTTTAATACATACTTCAACTGTATCGCTATGCTGTGATTCCTGTAGGCTTTGCGTGCGGGGGGGGGGGCCTCCATGTCCATTTTGCTTGGGGCCCCCAAATTCCTTCAAACGGCCCTGCCAGCCGCACTTACCATCGATGTTGTTAGGTAGGTGATTCATCATCGAGCCGGACTCACAGGCCTCAATGTACAAAACCATCTGTAAGAGAAATATCTCCATGTCACTCCAACAGGTTCTGCTATAGAAGACTCAGCACACCGATACATTGGGGGAGATTTACTAAACCCGGAGAGTTCAACATTTAGTGCAGAAATCAGCTTCTAGGTCAGTGGTTCTCAACCTTTCTAGTACTGTAAACCCTTGATAAAATTTCCCAAGTTGTGGGGACCCCTAACAGTAAAATTATTTTCGTAGCGTGGATTGTCAGCACCCAAGGCAAGACAAGTAATTTGCGCCCTTAACCCATGGACTTTTAGCGTTCCCTGAGTCCCTTCCACTCGTACAGTATTAAAACCCCTTATGGTACATTTTAGGATGTACCACTCTGTTCTCTTTTCTATCCCTTTCACCTCTCTCTATCCTAAATTTTTGTTTTTTTTCCCCATCCCTCTCTCTAGCTGTCTTTCTTGTTCTCTTATTCTGTCTCTTCCTTTCTTTGTTCCTCCCCCTCTTGTTCTCTCCTTTTTATGTATTCTCTATTTTTACTCTTTGGTAGGGGGGGAAATTGGATCAGTGGCCGTGCCAGCGGGGAGTTGGGGGTCAGTGGCCGTGCTGGCGGGGAGGTGGGGGTCAGTGGCCGTGCTGGCGGGGAGTTGGGATCAGCCAACTTAGGTGCTCTTGAACAAGGTCATCTGCTGATCTTAGAACTGTAGTGGGGACTTTTAATGGCAACTGTAATCACAGGTAGTGTTACTCACTGTGTTCCTGACTCCACTGTGTCTCCGACTTTGCGGTGTCTCGTAACAGTGACACCTATGCTGAAATCAGGAGATGGGGTCTCCTCCAGCCCCTCCCACTTCCCATTCTTACCAGTCAACTGACCTCTAGTCTCTGCCCCCCAGCCATGGCGTGAACTGAGTGGGTTTGCTGCGAAGAGGCTGAGTGGGCGGCCGCGAGCTCCAGGGACAGCCCTGCTGGGCGGGCGCAAAACGACTAGGAGATCAGTGCGGGCTTCAGGAACAGCCCAGGATTCGGTGACCCCTGGCAAATTATCATTCTGCCCCCTGAGGTGGTCCTGACCCCCAGGTAGAGAACCACTGTTCAAGTTTTGTTTTTTTTTTAATCAAAGCTTAACTGAATAAGCTGAATTTAGAAGCTGATTGGCTCCCAGGCACAGCTGCACCAGATTCTGTGCTCTCCAGTTTTAGTAAATACCCCCCCATTGCAGATCATAAAAACTGGCCACTTCCTAGGACACCATCGGGCACTTACTTTTTTGTACATCTTGTTTTCATGCATGTATTGAATTGTCTTGTTCAAATCTTCAACATGGAGCTGCAATGGAGAACAACAAGTCTAAGGATTACTACAAACAAAGACACAATGTATGAATTATGTCAAAGGACGCTTCACAACAGGGCTGGCCCAAGACAAGATGGGTCCAATGAAAAGGCCCCCCCCAAAAAAATAATATTAATAATAATTATAATAATAATAATAATAATAATCCCACCAAAAGGCCCCCACATTCATTATTTTATATAATGATAATTAAAACTAAAATTAAATTTATCAGGAAGTCAGATTTACATGGAACAGCACCTTATCCATATGCAAAATTTAGATGACATACCATTATGTTCAAATCCAAGGGGCGTGCTGGGGCAGTATAGGGGCAGGCTAGGGCAGTATAGGGGCAGACTATGATCTTCTATTAGAAGTAATATAAGGAGGACATGAAAGGGTTATGAGAAGCAGCAGCTGGGTCTTAGCTTTAAAAAGTGTCTTCCTTGGTTTTCCTCCCAGCAGAAATGAAAGAGAATGGGATTCGGTGTAGGGAAACGGTAGAAGTGGCTATGGCGGGGTGGTGGTTTGAGGTGGTTCTTACATCGTCATTGGGAAAGGCCAGCAAACCCGGAGCTCCATGATCAGAAAAGAAGACAAAGACATGGTCGTTCGGTCCACTGCAAGAGAACAGAAAAAAAAGTGACTTACCCAAATTATGTGATGTCATGTTATAGCTGAAAGCTGTGCAGAGTTACTATTCGAAGCAGAGTTGCCACATTATATTTACATTTTTAAATTTTTTTTTACATTTCTCCAGAGTCTTGCTGGTTTCTGGCCTAGGCAAAAATGAGGTCATACGTCCCAGGAGTCTTCATGGGCATCTTTTTTCCCTTTTATCTGGAGGAGGGTCTTTCTCAGCTAAGCACGCCCTCCTTTTCTGGCATCCCTGAGCTAAGGGCAGGTAGATTTCAGTTAGTAAGCCCCACATGAATCATCTGGCCTTGCTTAAGATGGCCACCACTAGAAATGCTAAGGGGGGGTTTCAAAGTGATTTATCAGCAAAATAAAAGCATGGAGACATGGATGGAGGGGGAGTTTTCCTTGATTATTAAAAATGAATTTCCGTTTTAAAGATTTATCTGATTTCCAGATATGACATTTTTTATATAGTGACATTGGCCTAGCTTGGACCAATGTAACCATTTATGTACCATACCTCTAGGACCCCTGGAACCTGGAAATCACTGTAGCGGGCACTGCCAATACAACTTCACTACAGTGATCTCCACTAGCCTCTGGGTCCCGTGCTGAGCGGCTGCCCTGTGAACACAGGAGGTCTCTTGTTTGCCACGGGTGCCATTCACTTTACTATAAATGCAAAGCATTTTATGATTGGATGAGGTGGGGAATGTTTAGATTTCTACCTCATCCAATCAGAGAACTCTTTGTAATAATTGATAAAAAAGGAAAGAAAAGGAGGTTCTTTGAATGGTGCCCGTGTTCCTGTGTTCAGGAGACAGCAGGGCAGCCACTTGGCACAGGACCTGGAAGCTAGTGGATACTGTAGTAACAGTGTCTACTACATTAACTTCCAGCTGCCAGGAAGATCCCACAGGCACGGAACATACATACTTCCATTGGTCCAAATATGTAAAAACTGCCAAGCCTGCAATTCAGCTTTAACGAGAGGGGCAACAGGGGACATCACATTTCAGAAGTATGGACAACTTTGTTGGATGGGTCATAGATGCATACAGGAAGCCCGTATTCCCTCTTCCAACCCCAGCAGCCATCTCATGTGTGACCCCAATCCAAAGGACTGAGGAATAATAATTCACCAACCTCCTAAGCACCTTCCCGGATCCTTGTCCCTTCACCGCCTCCGCGTCACCTCGGAGAACCGCCAGGAAGTTTTTAGGAGTGACGAACTACAAAGACACAACAGACACATCATCAGCAACACGGGATAAAAGGTCCTTCAATAAAATATATTAAATTCTCATGGCGATCCAACTAGTTTTCTGAGCTTTGCTGGAATATTGACAGGGAAATCTAAGTAGGGCTATGACGGAGGGTTAAATAATTCTCCATAATTACTTCCCAGGATCTATAACATAGAACAAAGGAAAGTAATGGAAGATTCCTAATGCCACCTACAGATCTGGGTCTGGTGCATTGACTTCCCGCTGGGAACAGAACTGGAAACCCAACAACATCCCTCTAAAGTGTACCTGTGGTCCCACTGCAACCCAAATTCTACAAATGTGAAGGGTCTTGGTGGATATGTCCCCCAGAATCTAGAGTAGGACCATTACTGGTCTAATGGTGGGAGGAAAAAGCCTGGGGATCAGCTGCTTGTGTTCACTTTCAAGGCTGACACCAGTTCAGCTTTCCTTTTACAGGACTATGCACGGGGGGGATCATGTGCAGCATGTTGCAGGAACAATGAGATCATCAGCATGGCAATAGAGGTCACACTTGGGACTGGATAGCCGGACCTTGTAAAACCATTTTCATCTTCAATGGCTCCTTCAGACAGAGAAACCACGAGAAGAGTTGGCCTTGGTGTCTCCCAAAGGCCCAAATGGCTCTGAGTAATCCAGACCTTCATTGGTTAGCGGAAGGTGGCCATACCGATAGGATTTCCACTTTCTATTTAAAATATAGCAAGGAATTGTTGCGGCCCCAACCCCCCCATAATGAATGGCCCCACAATCTCAGTATTCTCTCCCCTTTTTACCACCTCTACCCCCCACATCCTGACTCCCCCCCACGCCTTTCCTTCAATCTCCCCTATTAGACTTTCTCCCTCCGTCTTTCTAATCATTCTCCACTATTTACCCCCTACCCCATAAAAAAAACAAAAAAACAAAAAAAAAAAAACAAAAACACCACACCTTTGCACCATGATGCCTTTGGGAAGCTTATACTGGCCATACACTAGTAGAATGAGCAGCCGCAGACCCCCCACCCCTAACTCCTCCATCTTTAATGGGCCGGACAATGCACATATGTGCCTTCAGACCTGGCAGAGCCCTGTGGCAGATCTGCACTTGCATGGGTGCCTTTTGATTAGGAAGGTACATGAAATTATCTTTGATCTGCGCACATGTCAATCCTTATGCCACGTACACACGATCGGCCTTTCCAACGGGAAATGTTGGATGTGAGCTTGTTGGCGGAAAGTCCGACCGTGTGTACGCTCCATCGAACATTTGTTGGCGGACTTTCCGCCAACAAATGTTGGCTAGCAGGTTCTCAAATTTTCCACCAACAAACTTTTGTTGTCGGACTTTCCGATCGTGTGTACACAAGTCCGTCGCACAAAAGTTCACGCATGCTCGGAAGCAGAAGCGGTCGGTCTTGTAAACTAGCGCTTGTAATAGAGAATTAACATTCGTGACGCGGCAAATTATGAAATCTACAAACGCAGCGCACAATTCTCTTCTTCTTTAATGGGATAATAATGAAGCTGCTTTGCTGGTGATACTGATGGAGTTATTGAAAACAAATTTTCAAAGACTTTTTTTTCAAGTGATATCAAGAATAATAATAATAATAATAATAATAATAATAATAATAATAATAATAATAATAATAATAATAATAATGCTAAATGAAAAACGCAAAAAGAAAAGCGCGAATCAACACTCACCAAACTTCTACTAACACGAAATTAGCAGAAGGAGCCCAAAGGGTGGCGCTAAAGAGCTGAAAAACCACGTAATACGTGTAGTACGTCACTACATTCGTAATTGTTGGCCAACATTTGTGTGGCCATGTGTATGCAAGACAAGTTGGAGCCAACAACCTTCGAACAAAATTCCACGGTTTTGTTGTCGGAAAGTCTGATCGCGTGTACGAGGCATTAGACTCATGTGGGGACCGGACACAAAGGGGTTGATTTACTAAAGGCAAATAAACTGTGCACTTTGCAGTCGCTCCAGTAAATGAGGAAAAGCTTCACTTTGCAAACAATACCCAATCACGTGCAAGAAAATAAAAAAAATAAAAAAAAAACACAGCATTTTGCTTGCACATGATTGGATGATGGAAGTCAGCAGAGCTTCTGCTCATTTACTAAGCTCTGGAGCAACTGCCCTTATAGGGGAGCAACTGCAAAGTGCCCAGTCCATTTGCCTTTATTTGCCTTTAGTAAATCAACCCCATAGACTCTTATACCTTCCTAATCATGGTGTGTTCACGCACGTGTTTGCAGATGTGCCGAAGAAAAATTAAATAAATTATACGAATGTCAGAGAAGCATTCTTGCCATTCCATCTCCATCTTTTGCTCTGCACATTCCTTTTTATTATGATGCCCCCCTAGTCTTGACCCCGAGTGGGAAGTGTGGCTGGGAACCACTGCAGCACCAAAATTGTGAGTCTCACCTCCTTTGTGTAATCCTTCAGTACTCCGGGGTACACGTTTGTCCCATTGGGCCGGTTTATGATGACTCCATCGGTCGGATTCCTGGACACAAAAATACATTGAATATTATTAGCATGCCGCTCACACTTCTTTATAACTTTAAAATGTATTTTGCTCAACCTAGGAGGACATCACTGCTCCTCCATAGATATAGGCAGGGCCACTGTTAGAAATCATGGGGCCCCCGTACAGCCTTCCTGATTGGCTTCCCCCAATCCCCGCCTTCACCCCACCCGCACACCGTCCCTCCCCCACCCCCAGGGTGCAGCAGAACAGCAGGACTGACTTTATCTGCCTACATCAAAAAAAAAAAAAAAAATTTAAATAAATTCCCTCCCATTCCCCCACATCCTGGGCCCCTCTGTTGACCTGGTGGGGCCCATGGAAATGGAATTTAAGCCCTGGTAAGCATGTAGGGGCGGTGGTGTGGTCTAGTAAAATCCATTTATTCATTTAAGCAGAAACAAATAATGAAGCTGCCCCCCGCCCCCCCCCCCGTTTTGTACTGGGCCCAGGCCCCATTAGCTACAGGACTGGTTGAAAGATTATCAGCGGCCCTGGATATAGGGAAGTGAGTGAATGTTGTCACATTACAGAAGCAAATGTTTTACTGGTTAATATAAAGTAAAAAGGAAAAGCCTGAAAAAAAAAAAAAAAAAAAAAAGGGGGGAAGAAAACTAATACAGCCATCACATTGGTAGGTTGTAATATATTCTATTTTTTTTAGGTTAGGTTAAGTTTTAAATGCTGTGACCTTTTTTAAATTCTGTAATAATCATTGGTTTTGTGCAACTGCCTAAAATAAAAAAATAAAATAAATAAATAAAAAAAAATTAATCCCCCCTCCCCCAAGAATCCTCAATCCTGTATCCTTCATTTTTCCCTCCCAGGGAATGCACACAAACCAATCACATGCGGCCTGTTCTAGGAACAATGAGATTCCCGACATGGAATTTGGTTCATATTCACCTCGGCTCTGGAAGGTCCCCCCCCCTCCTCCTTCATGACTAGGCTAGACATGCGCAATTTGTTTCGTTCCGAATTCGTTGTTTGACGAAATTTGACAAATTTGTTAATTCAGAAATATTCAAAATTAACGAAAAAACATTGAACTCATTTTTCCAAAAATGAAAAATTTGCATATTCAAAAGAACGAAAATAAGAACGAAAATCCGAATAATAACTAACTAATAATAACTATTACCAGCTATTAAATTATAGGTATTGGAATTTCATTTCAAATTTGGCGGTTAGTGAACGTAACGAATACAAAACAAATACGAATTTATCCAAAGTTACGAATTATCCGAAATAACAAATGCAACATCTAAATCAATGGAACCTAATGAATTAATAAATAATAATACTGTCTTTTCATTGTTGTTAATTTGTTACGTTCCATTCGTTTAGATGCGGCATTCGTTATTTCCGATAATTTGTAACTTCGGATAAATTTGTACTCGTTACATTAACTAACAGCCAAATTTGAAAGGAAATTCCAATACCTATAATTTAAGATTTATTATTAGTTTGTCCGAATTTCCAAATTTCCGATCATAACAAATGACCCGAAAAAAAAAAATAAAAAAAAACACCACACAACGAATACTGACAAATTTTTTTGGCAGTGCACATGTCTAGACCAGGCACTTTTTTGCTATTCAGCATTGCGCTACTTTAAATTGGTAATTGCATGGTCATGCAACGCTGTATCCAAATGAAATTTGTATAAATTTTTATTTTAAACAAATAGAGCTTTCTGCCTGTGGTATTTGATCACCTCTGGGGTTTTGTTTTTTTTAATATATAAACGAAAAAAAAAAAAAAAAAAGACAGAAATTTTTTGAAAAAGTAAACAAAAGAAAAAAGGATCTCACATAGAGAGAGACATAGAGTCTCGCTCATATTTTTTTTTTTTTTTTTTTACTTTCCGCCATAAAACATATCCAATAAAAAGAAAAATTAACAAAAAATAAAATTTCTTTATAAATGTCAAAATATATTCTGCTGCAAAAAAAAAAAAAAAACCCAAATAAGTGCATATTGAATATTTTTGCAGAACATTTGTTTTAACATGGGTCCCTATGGAACACGTTCACAACAATGCATTTTTGTGCCTCTGCATTTTTGGAAAGGTTCGGGGATTTTCTAAATGCAAAACGGTGCTTTTTTTTTTTTTTTGCTTTTTTGGTTCAATAGACTTCAATTGAGAAGCTGCAGAAAAGCATGTAGTGCATTTTTACCACAATTTTGCTTTGATTTGCAGATTTTAAATCTGCCCAACAACAAATCCCCCCCCCCAAAAAAGAAACACAAAACTAAAACCGTGGGAAAGAAAAAAACACTGCAGAAACACTCAAAAGCAAACTGCATAGGTGTGAATGGAGCCTCATGGCAGCGATCAGCGACTTAGGCTGGCCATAAATTATACAATTTTCCTTTAGATTTACTAAAACCATATAATAGGAGGTCAAACCTGAACACTTTCAATTTGTACACAATCAGGGAGACCCTTCCCCTACATAGCTGAAAGTAAATCTAAAGGAAACTGAACAAGAGAATTGTATAATGTACGGCCAAATTTATAGTGGGACTGTGAGAGTGCGGCGGACAATCTGACACTAACTGAAACTGGGGCAGGGGCGGATCCAGGGGGGGCAACGTGGCAATTCCCCCCCCCAAGAAATTAGATGCGGGTGACTGGGGGGGACTGATTAACTGCCACTGACATCACCAGTGATACCAATACAGTGATCAGTGCTCATACTAGACACTGTCACTGTACTAATGACACTGGCTGGGACGCAGTTAACATCTCGGGGTAATCAAGGGGTTACAGGGTTATTAAAAATTTGCTTTTCTTTATAAAAAAAGTCGACAAAGGTCATATTTTCCTGCTCTGTGTAATGGTTTTGCACAGAGCGGCCCCGGCCTTCTTCACAGGTCCTCCGCTGGCACTCCTGGCTCCTCCCCCATAAGCAGTGCCCCCAATAGCAAGCCACTTGCCATGGGGGCACTGGTGCATGCTCACTCCTGAGCCCTGCTCTGTGTGCCCATAATAACAGAGCCACGGCTCGGCCCCGCCCCTCGCCCGCTCCTCATTGGCTGTGATTGACAGCAGTGGGAGCCAATCCCAATACCGACCAACATTCTCTTCTATGGACTTATTAAAGTGGAACTCCAGATGAAGAAGAAAGTCAGACGGTTCTCTAGTTTTATAGTACAGAACACTTACCTTCTATTATACGCGATATCATCATACATCATGACCACGATCTGCTCGTCGGGGATGCCGTTCTTCCTGACTATTTGATACGCGTGGCAGACATCAGCCTGGAAATACAACGTCAGAGGTAAATGTTATATACAGTTATAGCAGAAAGAGTCCAACAATCATTCACCGACCATAGAAAGGACAACATGGGGGAGGGGCAAAGATCTCCCCCTTCCCCCAGAGCTTAAAGCGGAGCGGCACCGAAAAAAATTTTTTTAAAAGTCAGCAGCTACAAATACTGCAGCTGCTGACTTTTAAAACATGGACACTTACCTGTCCAGGGCGCCCGCGATGTCGGCACCCGAGGCCGAAGCGTCTCTCCGTCCTCGGGTGCTGCCGCCTCCATCTTCGGTAAGGGAATCAGGAAGTGAAGCCGTGCGGCTTCACTTCCCGGTTCCCTACTGCGCATGCGCGAGTCGCGCAGCGCAATACGAATGGTCCCTGCTGCCTCTGGGACCCGTGTGTTTCCCAGCAGGCAGCGGGGGGGGAACAGGATGTGGCGTAAATACCCGCAGATTCTGCGGCTATCTACGCCGGAAGTGGGTACAGATACCTGTAATATACAGGTATCTGTACCCCCCTCCCCCCTGAAAGGTGCCAACTGTGTCACCGGAGGGGGGGAGGAATCTAATGAGTGGAAGTTCCACTTTTGGGTGGAACTCCACTTTAACCACTCGCCTACCAGGGCAAATTATTGATTTATTTTGCACACGTTACAGTTTGCATCTTTTTTTATGTAAACCCGCTAAAAAGAATAAACTCTCTGAAAGTAGAGACCCTGGAGAATGAAATGGTGCGGAGCTGCATTTTTTATGTCGCACAAATATTTATGCAGACATTTATCAAATGCATATTTTCAGGATATAGAAAATACAATAAAGTGAATGTTAGTGTAAACAAAACACATTATACCCAAATTTTTTTGGTAAAACAGAAAAGATTGGGTTGTGTCAAGTAAATAAATACCAAACATGCAAAAAAAATAAAAGGGATTTGTATGTTATCAACATTATAAAGAAAAAGAGAACGGATGTCCCTGGAGTTCCTCCTGCTCTCAATGGCCAAGCTGCTTCCTGCATTCCCGGGCTCCCCGGAGGAACGGGAGAACCCAGGAACTTTGTCAAAAGTATTGGGACACCTGCCTTTACACGCACATGAACTTTAATGGCACCCCAGTCTTAGTCTGTAGGGTTCAATATTGAGTTGGCTCCGCCCTTTGCAGCTATAACAGCTTCAACTCTTCTGGGAAGGCCGTCCACAAGGTTCAGGAGTGTGTCTATGGGAATGTTTGCCCATTCTTCCAGAAGCACAATTGTGGGGATCTGGCAGTGATGTTGGATGAGAAGGCCTGGCTCGCAGTCTCCGCTCTAATACATTCCAAAGATGTTCTATGGGGTTGAGGTCAGGACTCTGTGCAGGCCAATCAAGTTCCTCCACCCCAAACCCACTCATCCATGTCTTTATGGACCTTGCTTTGTGCACTGGTGAGCAGTCATGTTAGAACAGGAAGGGGCCCTCCCCAAACTATTAGGGGTGCAACGGCACGTCACCGATCCATGATCCGAACGGTTCAGCTTGTTCGGGTCGGCACACATGCGCTCCGCGGAGCGTGCCACTGCCTCAGCCTTAGGAAAGGCTGCGGCTTTGGCCTAGCTCCGGAGCAGCGGCCATCTTTGCTTTGGGGAGCGACTGTGCATGAGGTGAGCCACCTAACCTGGGATTCCTGGTCACGGTGCAGCTTGCCCCAGATCTATGGCATCGGAGGGCTACGGGGGGGGTCGTCCCTTCCCACTGCCTGTAAAAGCTATTAGGATGGCTTTTACTATAGAGGGAATAACAGGCTGAAAATAAATTCAGCCTGTAGCTGCAGGCATCATCCAGATATCACCACTTCAACCTAAGGTCACATGATGTCCTATGGGCAGGAAGTGGTTAAGCAGCCAACTAGGCAAGTGTGAGATGAAATCTGTGCCTACATTTCAGTGCTCAGCTCTGCCCTGTCCTGCCTACTGCACCCATACTGAAGCTCGTGCGAAGTCTCGGCGTCAGGAATGAAATCTGTATTTGCGTATTGAAGCATTTCACACTTTTGCCCTCCCGGGCCAGTTGAGTAGTCAATTATGTGTAGGGGCCTACTCCCCTGGGGAGTAGGGGCGGTTGAATAAATTTAGATTTTTACATTTTTATTGGGTATGTATTATAGCAGAAAGTAAAAAATATTGTTTTTTTTTTTCAAAATATTTTTTTTGTTGATAGCGCAAAAAATTACTGCAGAGGTGATCAAATACCACCAAAAGAAAGCTCTATTTGCGGGGGGGGGACATCAATTTTATTTGGGTACAGCATCGCACGACCGCACAATAGTCAGTTAAAGTAACGCAGTGCCGTATCACAAAGAATGGTCTGGTCATTAATGGGGTAAAACCTTCCGGGGCTGACATGGTTAACCCTTAATTTACTCTAATCAGCCTTAATTAACTACTTATTCTTATTCTCCCTTTAATTATTACATTCCTGCTGATTTTTCGTTTGTTTACTTCCACTTTATAAACTATTAATAATTAAACCTTTTTTTTTTGTTTGCTTTGCTCTTTAATATTTTTACACCTTTAACATATATTTACATGTTTCACATTGAAAAAAAATTGCAACATTTAAAAATAAATAAATGTATTTCATTTGTAAATAACTTTTCAATACTTTGTATCATTGCTGACAGCTGAAGTGTAAACAAAACAGTTGCCGGTGTCTTGCCGAGAATGTTCCCTCGGCGGATAAGTTCCCCCCCTGTACTGCGCAGGCGCAGCGCCTGCGCAGTACATACTACGCTCAGCCGCCGGAGATAGCCGAAGCTCAAATGCTTCAATCAGCTGTACACGGCGCCTGCGCTCTGGGTCCAGGTTCCTTCCCCACCATCCAAGTGGACCTAGAGGGGGAATCTAAAAGTGCCGAGTGCAGCGAGGCCATGCCCGAAGCGTGGCGAGCGAAGTGAGCCCACGAGGGGCCCTCTTACAGGCGCCGTGTACAGCTGATTTTCAGCTGTTCTGCTTTGGCTATTTCCGCCAATACCTACTGCGCAGGTGCAGTAGAGGGGGGAACTTATACGCCGAGCGGAACTTCCTCGGCAGAACACCGGCCGGTATCAGTAATTGGTATCGGCGTATGCAAAAAATAAAAATAAAAGTGTTTCGGTGCATCCCTACTAATTACTTATCCAACAGAGCAGAACTTACCTGGACATGTGATATTAGCTACTTGATATAAAATCTTATTACTGAACTTTGTGAATTAGGCAAAAATATACCCTTCCAGTAGACATGACACTTCATACATATCTTTGCATCGGGGGGCTGTCTGTAGTAAAGTGCCGATACGTGACGCCTAATACATATCTATGCATCGGGGGGATTAGTTGTAATTAATATGCCAATAGATTTTCTTCCTTTCTATGCAAAAGAAAGGCGGTCTGTAGTGTAAGTTTTGACATGTGCCAGTTCATATATATCTGCAAAATCTGAAAATTAGTGTTGTTATCTTGAGTCCCTGATGAGAGAAGGTGATATCGGGAGCTCTCACCTGATGTCTATAGTTTTCCCAACCATTGGAGCCGGCCACCAGGACCACCCAGTGCTTCCCACCATCTTCTGGGTCCTCAATTGGGATGGAGGTGGCCAGGACGGCGAGGCCGAGGAATAGCATTACTGAAAACATCTTCAAATAAGTATCCGATCCCTGAAGAGACAACATGAAGAGTGATTATACACAGGGAGCATGAGGGATATCTCCTCAGGTTGTATGTTCTGGTCCACAGACCTCAATCTACAATACCCCACTGGAGTCCAAGCATGTACACCAAGACACCCACTAGATATTACCACCAAGTAACATATTACTATAGATCAACCAATATCCTGACATCCTGCTGTGCGGGGTTGTGTGATAGACCTGCGGCTGCCGGTAAACATACACTACACCACAGAGCTGATAGAACTTTAGCTTGTTCTATTAATTGAGCTGATCTACGAATGAAGCTGAAGGACGGTGCTGCTCCCCGGCATGCGTCTGCAGCTACGGACAAAGGCTGCCAATCAGTCCTCATTACATATTCGTCTTCTTGCTAGAAGCGTGATTGGACAGCTTGGAGTGATGTGTTGGGGCGCTAGCTGTCCAACCACTCTGCTCAGCATCTGCTATATGCACCTGGTCCCCCTGGGTAATATATTAAAAATTTCCTCTTTAGGAAAAAAATATTTCTTCTTTAAAGCAAACCTGTGTACTTTAGTACTATTATTTAGTGATATATTTATATAAGCCCAATCACTCTGTCATCTGCCAATATATCAATCTCCCCCCCGCCCATCAGCTCTCTCCATCTGCTGATCCCCCCCCCCCACTTCCCATTGTTAGCTCTCTCCATCTGCCGATCTTCTCTTCATATGCCCCATACACGCGATCAGAAAATCATACAAAAAATGCAGATTTGGAAGCGATCGTACGATAAGCTGATCGTTAGTACAGAGCTTTCAAAAGCCAATCAGGACAGTTCATCCGATATTTAATCAGACATGCACGAAAACAAAAAATGTCATACAATTTTCGTTTAATCAGTACAGCTGTCATTTGAAAATGCAATACAAATGTATTACAACACATGACATCACTTCCGAATTGTTATTCTTTCATACAAGAATTTTCGTGACTTTAGTAAACTCATCAGATTCGATCTGAGATTAGAATGCAAAAAAAAAAGGGGACAATCATTTGTCCGTTAATCTCATCGTGTGTACCGGGCATTAGTCAGATCACTCCATTGCCTGATCCCCCCACAGATCTCTTTATTCCCCAGTAGCCCCCTCTCCCACACTGCCCCCAGCAAGGTACTTCTATAATAATAATAATAATCTTTATTTTATATAACGCCTTTAGAGGTAGCTATACAAAGGAGATCTATATCCCCCACACTGCAGTCCTGGCTGACCTCCTGATCTCCCTGCCCCCCCCCCCCCCATCATCAGGTCTCCCCATCTGCCCCTTTACCCCCCAAATCTGCCAATCTCCCCCCACTGTCAGATCCGTCAGTCAATCTGTCCCCCCATATCGTCAGGTCTCTCCATCTGATGACCTCCCCCATATCGTCAGGTCTCTACGTCTGATGACCTCCCCCATATCGTCAAGTCTCTACATCTGATGACCTCCCCCATATCATCAGGTCTCTACGTCTGATGACCTCCCCCATATCGTCAGGTCTCTACGTCTGATGACCTCCCCCATATCGTCAAGTCTCTACATCTGATGACCTCCCCCATATTGTCAGGTCTCTACGTCTGATGACCTCCCCCATATCGTCAGGTCTCTACGTCTGATGACCTCCCCCATATCGTCAGGTCTCTACGTCTGATGACCTCCCCCATATCGTCAGGTCTCTACATTTGATGACCTCCCCCATATCGTCAGGTCTCTACGTCTGATGACCTCCCCCATATCATCAGGTCTCTACATCTGATGACCTCCCCCATATCATCAGGTCTCTACGTCTGATGACCTCCCCCATATCGTCAGGTCTCTACGTCTGATGACCTCCCCCATATCGTCAGGTCTCTACATCTGATGACCTCCCCCATATCGTCAAAGTCTCTACATCTGATGACCTCCCCCATATCTTCAGGTCTCTACATCTGATGATCTCCCCCATATCGTCAGGTCTCTACGTCTGATGACCTCCCCCATATCGTCAAGTCTCTACATCTGATGACCTCCCCCATATCTTCAGATCTCTACATCTGATGACCTCCCCCATATCTTCAGGTCTCTCCGTCTGATGACCTCCCCCATATCGTCAGATCTCTCCTTTGCATGAGCTGTGACCTGGAAGGAGAAGAAGATTCCCGGCCACAAAAATTATTTTCTGTAACAACATGAGGAGAAATCGAAGGCTTGTTTGGTTGAATTTCGAAAAGAATGGTGGTATCATCAGATCATAAAATATCTGATTTCCAAAAGAAAACCCATTCGGAATTCGACTCATGTATGGCCGGCATTAGTCAGATCCCTCCATTGTCTGATCTCTCCCTCTACTGAACCCCTCCCCCAACACACACAGATCTCTTTATTCCCGAGTGCTCCCCCCTCCCCCACACTGTCTCCAGCAGGGTACATGTATAATATTATTATTATAATAATACAGGATTTATATGGCGCCAACAGTTTACACAACGCTTTACAACATGAGGGCAGACATTACACTTACAATACAAACCAATACAGGAGGGCTCGGCTCGTTAGTTTACAATCTAGAAATAATCGAATCTAATAATAAACTTTCTTTTATAGAACAGCTTTAGAGGTATCTTCTCAAAGTGCTATACAAAGGAGATCTATACCCCCCACACTGGCCGACCTCCTGATCACTTACCTGCTCTCCTCTGCAATCTGAGTGTTATCACAACGATGAGTCCGCAGATTGTGACTCTGTATCCTTCCTCCCAGCTATAAACACAAAAACAGGGGCGGGGTCACCACTGGTCAACAGCTTCACCCACCAATCACCAGCGCCGGAGCCTGCACATGACTGGTCACATTGGCCGGTGATTGCAACATCCAAGAACTTCAACGCCCCGGCGCAGACTATATGGTGTCCTTTGTATCCATTATGGTAATTTATGAATGTGTGCCTATAGGAGGAAATCTGCCCGGCAACAACCACCTGACAGTGGATCTAACCTACCCCACTCCATCCAGAACTCAAATAAACTTTGGGCTGGAATTAAACTTTAACCCCTCATCTTTTTTTAATCCTTTATTTTATTTTTCGCACACATTTTATTTATTTCAGGAACTTATATAGCACAATCAATTTATGCAGCACTTTCCATATATTATATATTCATCAGTCCCTGCCCTCAGGCCGGGTTCACACCGGTACGACAAACACTCTGACATCGGGAGATAATGTCGCATGACGTGTGAAAATTAATGTTTCCCTATGGGAGCCGTCTTAACTGGTCCAACACAAGTCGGTCCGACTTTGAAAATGCTCCCTGTACTACTTTGATCCGACTTTGTTCCTACTTCAGCCCATTGACTATCATTGAAGTCGGATCAAAGTCGGATCGCCGTCTTGCATGATCCGACTTTGGCATGCGACTTGTGCTCTGATGATCTTGAGGGGGAACTCCACACCAAATTTTAAATTAAAAAACCAGCATGGGTTCCCCCTCCAAGAGCATACCAGGCCCTTGGGTCTGGTATGGATTTTAAGGGGAACCCCCTATGCCAAAAAAAAAACGGCATGGGGGTCCCCCCAAAATCCATACCAGACCCTTATCCAAGCACACAGCCCGGCCGGTCAGGAAAAGGGGTGGGGACGAGCGAGGCCCCCCTCCTGAACTGTACCAGGCTGCATACCCTCAACATGGGGGGGTGGGTGCTTTGGGGCAGGGGGGTGCCCTGCGGCCCCCCCACCCCAAAGCACCTTGTCCCCATGTTAATGAGGACAAGGGCCTCTTCCCGACATCCCTGGCCGTTGGTTTTTGAGGTCTGCGTGCGGGGGGCTCATCGGAATCCAGGAGCCCCCTTTAATAAAGGGGGCCCCAGATCCCGGCCCCCACCCTATGTGAATGAGTATGGGGTACATCGTACCCCTACCCATTCATCTGGAGGGAAAAAGTGTCAATTAAAAAAACACACTAGACAGGTTTTTAAAGTAATTTATTAGGCAGCTCCGAGGGTCTCTTTCGACTTCTCCGCGCTCTCAGGCCTCTTCTCCGCTCTCTCTTCGGTTCTTCTCCCGCTCTCCGGTATCTTCTGCCGGGCTCCTCCGCTATCTTCTGCTCTTTTGCCTGCTCTGTTGCTAGCGGTGGTCCGGTCTTCTCCGTTGTCTTCTTCCCTCTTCTCTTCTTCCGATGTTGACACGAAGCTCTCTCCCGTTGTAATGCCATGTGCGTGGTGCGCAACAACTTATAAAGGCATGGGGCGTGGTCACCGGGTGATGTCACCTGGTGACCCCACCCCTTATGACGTCACCACCCGGGGCATGCTGGGGCGGTGACGTCATAAGGGGCAGAGTCACTGGGTAATGCATTTGGGTGGCCAAAATATGAATGCAATCTATACACTGGGGGGAGAACCTCTGGGGGGATCTAGGATGGAAAAGGACCTGGGGGTCCTAGTAGATGATAGGCTCAGCAATGCCAAGCTGCTGCTAACAAAGCAAATAGAATATTGGCATTAAAAAGGGGATCAACTCCAGAGATAAAACGATAATTCTCTCGCTCTACAAGACTCTGGTCCGGCCGCACCTGGAGTATGCAGTCCAGTTCTGGGCACCAGTCCTCAGGAAGGATGTACTGGAAATGGAGCGAGTACAAAGAAGGGCAACAAAGCTAATAAAGGGTCTGGAGGATCTTAGTTATGAGGAAAGGTTGTGAGCTCTGAACTTATTCTCTCTGGAGAAGAGACGCTTGAGAGGGGATATGATTTCAATATACAAATACCGTACTGGTGACCCCACAATAGGGAGAACATTTTTTCTCAGAAGGGAGTTTAATAAGACACATGGCCACTCATTAAAATTAGAAGAAAAGAGGTTTAACCTTAAACTACGTAGAGGGTTCTTTACTGTAAGAGCGGCAAGGATGTGGAATTCCCTTCCACAGGCGGTGGTCTCAGCGGGGGGCATTGATAGTTTCAAGAAACTATTAGATAATCACCTGAACAACTGCAACATACAGGGATATACAATGTAATACTGACATATAATCACACATAGGTTGGACTTGATGGACTTGTGTCTTTTTTGGACCTCACCTACTATATATCTATGTAATGAGCGCACAGTACAAGGGTTGCTTTTCCTTCTAATCTCCATGGACAATGTTGTCCCATACTCACCCCAACTACCCTTTATCTCATATTTATTATTGTATGGTGAACTTTACACCAGAGTTTAACCAAGGACACATAGTACTATAAAGGATTCCTGTGCAATATACAGCCGGGGGAGATAAATGGAGTTCAGGCTTATCGGCACAGCACCTTCCTCGAGGCTCCGAGTGTAAATACTAAAGGGATGACGACATCTGTTTTCATATACACTATATTACCAAAAGTATTGGGACGCCTGCCTTTACACGCACATGAACTTTAATGACATCCCAGTCTTAGTCCGTAGGGTTCAATATTGAGTTGGCCCACCATTTGCAGCTATAACAGCTTCAACTCTTCTGGGAAGACCGTCCACAAGGTTTAGGAGTGTGTCTATGGGAATGTTTGACCATTCTTCCAGAAGAGCATTTGTGAGGTCAGGCACTGATGTTGGATGAGAAGGCCTGGCTCGCAGTCTCCGCTCTAATTCACCCCAAAGGTGTTCTATGGGGTTGAAGTCAGGACTCTGTGCAGGCCAGTCAATTTCCTCCACCCCAAATTCGCTCATCCATGTCTTTATGGACCTTGCTTTGCGCACTGGTCCAAATCATTTGGTGGAGGGGGGATTATGGTGTGGGGGTTGTTTTTCAGGGGTTGGGCTTGGCCCCTTAGTTCCAGTGAAGGGAACTCTTAAAGAGGAAGTAAACCCTGAATGTTTTACATGCAACAACAGCGGGTCCAACTTTGCAGAGGGGCAAGTCACATCTAGGGTTTGCCACCTCATCCCTTTAAACCTGAACACATATTAATTCCACAGGTTCTGTGGCTGATTAAGGTGGTAATTAAACTCACTTGGTGGCGTTTCTGCATTAAATTAGTCTTAGAACCTGTGTAATTCAAAGGTGTTCGGGTTTAAAGGGATGAGGTGGCAACTCTAGTCACATCCAAGTCGCACCCATCCAAAGTTGCATCAAAGTTGCAATTCAAAACTGCTCAACTTCACGGAGTCGTACAATGTACAAGTGTGACTGGAGCCTTCCAGGAGGTCAAGTAGTTAACAATGTAAATAGCAAGTTGATGAGGGAGGAGCCAGAGAGGGCAAAATGTCCACAGTACAGTTGTCCTTTAATTCAGGTCTCCATTGCAAGAAGAAGTTGTGTCCTGGTGCCTGAATGCACTGGTCCAAACCATTTGGTGGAGGGGGGATTATGGTGTGGGGGTTTGTTTTTCAGGGGTTGGGCTTGGCCCCCTTAGTTCCAGTGAAGGGAACTCTTAACAGGAAGGGGCCGTCCCCCAAACTGTCCCCACAAAGTTGGGAGCATGAAACTGTCTAAAATATCTTGGTCTGCTGACGCCTTAAAGTGGTTGTAGACTTTAAACCCGGACACACACTAATTACACAGGTTCTGTGGCTGATTAAGGTGGTAATTAAACTCAATTAGTGCCTTCCCTGCATTCAATTAGCCTCAGAACCCGTGTAATTAATATTTGTTCGGGTTTAAAGGGATGAGGTAGCAACTCTAAGTGACACATAATGGGCTACTATGCTTTACCTTTGCAGGGAAACAAAGAGGAAGTAAACCCATCAGATATGTTTGACTTAGGCTATGTTTCCACTAGTGCGACTTTTCATGCGATTTGGGACTGAAGAGTCGCATGACAAGTCGTACCCCATGATTTACAATGAGTACCGTTCATATCTGTGCGACTTCACAGTAGTCCCTGCACTACTTTGGTCCCACTTTGATGCAACTTGAGATCTATAGACCTCAAGAATACACAGGCATTTCTTCAAGTCGCGGTCAAAAATCGCGCAACTTTGTCGACGCAATAGTGGAAACAAAGCCTAAGGCTCTGTTTCCACTACTGCGAGTTGTGCGACTTGACACATGTGAAAAGTCGCATGACAAGTCAAAATCCCATGTATTTCAATGGTCCCCGTTCTAATCGGTGCGCCTCAAGTCACAGCGACTCCAAATCAGGTTTTTTGCACTACTTTGTCCCGACATCGGTGTGACTTGTTCTCATGTGGTTTTCACCGGTCGCATGACATCGCATCACAAATTGCATTGCAGAGTTGCACTGTAAGGCCATGTTTCCACTACTGCGCCCCCAAAGTCGCGTGATTTTTACCGCAATTTTTTTACCGCAATTTTTTGCCGCGACTTGAAGCAACGCCTGTGTATTCTTGAGGTCTATGGACCTCAAGTCGCATCAAAGTGGGACCAAAGTAGTGCGGGGACTACTTTGAAGTCGCTGCGTCTTGAAGTCGCACAGATATGAACGGTACTCATTGGAAATCATAGGGGTACGACTTGTCATGCGACTCTTCACATGAAAAGTCGCACTAGTGGAAACCGAGCCTAAATCACGCAACTTTGGGGTTGCAGTAGCGGAAACAGAGCCTTACAGTCAGTCGTTGATCCACTACTTTGGTTTGACTTTCAAGCAACTTGAGGGCCATAGACTTCAATGTTCAGCCTCAAAAGTTGCATGAAAGTCGCACCTAAATGGTTATCATTGGAAAACATGGGGTACGTCTTGTCATGTGACTCTGATTTTCAAAGTCGCATGACAAGTGTGAATGGGGTGTAAGAGGAGGACCTGTGAGGAGCTTCTAGAAGAAAGGATGGACAGAACAAGGTGGGGCCTCACTGACTATTGCCTGGCGGAGGGGGGGAGGGGGTGATTTACACAGCAGGCTGCGCTCAGAGGAGTGGGGGAGGGGGATAATTAAAGGACACTGTGTACACTTCGCCTTCTCTGACACCTCAGAGTCTCTGTCAGCATTTTTAAATCTGATGAAAAGCTCCAAAATAGTCCTGACCACCTTTAACCACATTAGGACATTTTATACCCTTTCCCGACCAGGCCATTTTTTGCGATTCTGCACTGCGTTTCTTTAACTGACAATTGCGCGGTTGTGCGACGCTACACCCAAACAAAATTGGCGTCCTTTTTTCCTACAGGTAGAGCTTCTTTTGGTGGTATTTGATCACTTCTGCTGTTTTTATTTGTTGCGCTATAAACAAAAAAAGAGCGACAATTTTGTAAAAAAAACCCCAAACACTATTTTTTACTTTCTGCTATAAAACACTATAAATAAAAAACTGCAAAAAAATCAAATTTCTTCATCAGTTTAGACCAATATTTATTCTTCTACATAATTTTGGTAAAAAAAAAATCCCAATAAGCGTATACTGATTGATTTGCGCAAAAGTTATACAAGTTATAGCATCTACAAACTATTTTTATGAAATTTTGTATCAATTATATTTTTTTACTAGTAATGGCGGCGATCACCGATTTTTTTTTTGTGGGACTGCGACATTGCACCGGACAAATCGTACACCTAACTGACACTTTTTTGGGGAACCAGTGACATTATTACAGTGATCAGAGCTAAAAATATGCACTGTCACTGTACTGATGACACTGGCAGGGAAGGGGTTAAAGGGGTTGTAAACCTTCGTGTTTTTTCAACCTAATGCAGGGGTGTCCAAACTTTTTTCAAAGAGGTCCAAGTTTGATGAAGTGAACGTGTGTGAGGGCCGACCATTCTGCCTGACGTTCTTTGAACCATTAAAATTTGATCTAAGTGTGTTTGTCCGAGCAATAAATACACAGCCAAACGAGAATCCTCCTGTCTTTGTGGCTGTGTGTGGTGAAGAGATGAGCCGGGCGTGTTATTTGGAGATATATATATATTTTGTGTCCCCCAACGAATCCCCGAGCGCCGCTCAGGACTAAGGATGAGGTCGGGCGTGTTATTTGGATATACCGTATTTATCGGCATATAACACAAACCTTCACTTTAAGAGGGAAGTTTCAGGAAAAAACTTGCAGCCTCACCAGTGCCTGAATGCAGCCTCACCAGTGCCATGAATGCAGCCTCACTATTGACATAAATGCAGCCTCACAAGTGCCTTGAATGTCGCCTCTCCATTGCCATGAATGCAGCCTCACCAGTGCCATGAATGCAGCCTCACCAGTGCCATGAACGCAACCTCACCATTGACATAAATGCAGCCTCACCATTGACATAAATGCAGCCTCGCAAGTGCCTTGAATATAGCTTCACTATTGCCATGAATGCAGCCTCACCAGTGCCATGAATGTAGCCTCACAAGTGCAATGAATGTAGCCTCACCAGTGTCATGAATGCAGCCTCACCATTGCCATGAATAAGGCCTCACCAGTGCCATGAGTGTAGCCTCACCATTGACATAAATGCAGCCTCACCATTGCCATGAATGCAGCCTCACCATTGCCATGAATTCAGCCTCATCAGTGCCATGAATGCAGCCTCACCAGTGCCATGAATGTAACCTCTGAATGCAGCCTCACCATTGACATAAATTCAGCCTCACAAGTGCCTTGAATATCACCTCACCATTGCCATGAATGCAGCCTCACCAGTGCCATGAATGTAGCCTCACCATTGACATAAATGCAGCCTCACCATTGACATAAATGCAGCCTCACAACTGCCTTGAATGTAGCTTCACCATTGCCATGAATTCAGCCTCACCAGTGCCATGAATGTAGCCTCACCAGTGCCATGAATGTAGCCTCACCATTGTCATGAATGCAGCCTCACCAGTGCCATGAATGTAACCTCTGAATGCAGCCTCACCATTGACATAAATGCAGCCTCACAAGTGCCTTGAATGTCGCCTCACCAGTGCCATGAACGCAGCCTCACCAGTGCCATGAACGCAGCCTCACCATTGACATAAATGCAGCCTCACCATTGACATAAATGCAGCCTCACCATTGCCATGAATTCAGCCTCACCATTGCCATCAGTGCAGCCTGATCCATGCCCATCTGCAGCCTCGGAGGGGACAGGGAGGGGGGCGGGATGAGCGCAGGTAGATTACATACAGGAGAATCTCCTGTTTACTTGACGGCCTCTTTAATTCAAAGTCCCTCCTCCTATGATAGACAGAAGAGTCGTCCAATGCCAGCCCAGGAGGCAGGACTTCCTATTAGAGGCCACCGAGCAAACAGGAGATTCTCCTGTATTTAATCTGTCGGCACTCGTCCCGCCCCCTCCGAGTCACAGATAAATACGGGTATATATCTTATGTGGCCCCCGTGGCGCTAAGGGATTTGTTGGGGGCCACAAAAAAAATATATCCAAATTACCAGTTGGGCTGTTTGAAACCGGAACGCGGGCCGCAATTGGCCCATGGGCCGGACTTTGGACATGCCTGCCTTAATGCATCCTATGCATTAAGGTGAAAAAACAACTGGCAGTGACCGGTCCCCCAGCCCCCCCCGTTTTACTTACCTGAGCCCTCGAACTTGACCCGGCGGGGACGCGCTGTCTCTCTGCCTGGGGTTCTCTGCTCTTCATTGGATAGATTGATAGCAGCACAGCCATTGGCTCCCGCCAAAAAGAGAGAGCCCCCGGTGCTGGCAATTGCTAGTGCAGGTATGCTGACGCGTTTCACACTTACATTAAGTGCTTACTCATAGCTTGAGTTATGAGTAAGCACTTAATGTAAGTGTGAAACACGTCAGCTGTTGCTCTGTACCACCCACAGTGGTGCCCTGTGTACCCCATGATCCTGTTTCACAAATAAAGATGAACACAATTTATTCCGGTGTGCGGCTGTCCAGATCTCTTCATCCATCCATACCAATGACACAGGTGCCGAGGGGGCCTCTATGGACGCCGAATGCTGGACTCAGGAGCGCGCCCGCAAGGTAACCCCCTCGGGGGAAGCACTACTCTCATAGGGGGTTATCTGATGTGGGGAGGAGCTGTGAGATCTGCCGGGGGACCCCAGAAGAGGAGGTTCGGGGCCATTCTGTGCAAAACGAGCTGCACAGTGGAGGTAAGTATAATGTTTGTTATTTAAAAAAAAAAAATTACCTTTACAATCACTTTAACACCAGGGGGCGATGAAAGGGTTGAGTGTGTTCCCTGGGAGTGTTTTCTAACTGTGTGGGGGATGGGCTGACTGGGACAACACAGAGATCATTGTTACTGCTTAGCAGGAACACAAGATCTCTATGTCCTCCCTGTCAGAACGGCGATCTGCCTTGTTTACATCGGCGGATCCCCGTTCTGCCTCTGTGGGAAAGGATCGCGGGTGGCCGACGGACATTGCGTCTGATTTGCTACCGCCTCTGGCCAATGAGTGCGTGCCCCACACGGGGCTAGTGCACGAAACGACGTACAGGTGCGTTGAGTCACGCAGCCGTGCCACCTTGTCACAGTAGACGGCGGGCGGTTGGCAAGCAGTTAAGCCCCTCGTTCACATTGACTGAGGCTTTGAGATCGTGCGCCTTTGGGAGCGACTTTCAGGACATCTGATGCGGCTTCATGCGCGGATGTCTATGCAAGTCGCACCTGAAAAGTAGCGCATGTACTGCTTTTTCTAATCGATGCGGCACTGCAAAGCCGGCGTCACACCGATTTGAACAGTGCGATTGCTGGCAATAGAATGCAACTTGTCAATGCGATTTGAGCTGTCAGATCTCTCCAATGTGAACTGAACCTTAAGTGCATAGCTCCCAACTGTCCCGGGTTTCGAGGGACTGTCCCTGATTTGGACCAATGTCCCTCTTTCCTCCTCATTTGTCCCTCATTTTGGTCTGATCTATATAGATGTATATAAAATGCACTTTTTAGCCACTTACGGGGCGCCGCACGTCGATATACGTCCTTACTTTGAAGAGGAATATCGTTGTTATTGCAGCAGCTAGCTGCCATAACCCCGGTATCCTCTTCTTCGGCCGGCGGTCCGCTTTCAGATAAAAGTGGTCTCTGCGGTGTATTTGCTGCGGAATCACTTTTATTGGTGGCGGGAGAGGGGCCCCCTCCCGCCGCGCTCCGGTGCCCTCCGTCGCATACCAGGGCCGTCGGTAGAGGCGGAGGCGATCGGATGTTGCTCCTTCCTTGGCATGGAGACGAGTGAGGGGGAAAGATGGCCCCCACCCGTCTCCATATCATTGCAGGGCGGAAGCGAATTCAAAACGTCACTTCCGCCCATAGCTCTTAAAGGACCATTTAAAAAAAAAAAAACATTTTAAATGACACTTTTATTTTATTTTTTTATTTTTTTATTGCATTTTAGTGTAAATATGAGATCTGATGTCTTTTTGACCCCCCCAGATCTCATATTTAAGAGGTCCTGTCATGCTTTTTTTCTATTTTTTTTAAAAAAGAACAGTGTAAAAATAAAAAATAAAAGGTAAAATAAAAAAGAAAAAAAAAATCTTACATTTTTAAACGCGCCCCATCCCGCCGAGCTCACGTGCAGAAGCGAACGCCTACGTGAGTAGCGCCCACATATAAAAACGGTGTTCAAACCACACATGTGAGGTATCGCCGCAATCGGTAGAGCAAGAGCAATAATTCTAGCCCTAGACCTCCTCTGTAACTCAAAACATGCAACCTGTAGAATTTTTTTAAACGTCGCCTATGGAGATTTTTATGGGTAAAATTTTGTCACCATTCCACGAGCGGGCGCAATTTTGAAGCGTGACATGTTGGGTATCAATTTACTCAGCGTAACATTATCTTTCACGATATAAAAAAAAATGGGCTAACTTTAGTGTTGTCTTATTTTTTAATTTAAAAAGTGTATTTTTTCCATAAAAAAGTGCGCTTCTAAGACCGTGGCGCAAATACGGTGTGACAAAAAGTATTGCAACGACCGCCATTTTATTCTCTAGGGTGTTAGAAAAAAAATGTATAATGTTTGGGGGTTCTAATTAATTTTATAGCAAAAAAAAAACCTATTTTTAACTTGTAAACAACAAATCTCAAAAAGAGGCTCGGTCCTTAAGTGGTTAAGTATCAAAAAGTGTTTTCCAGCGCTAAACCTTTCATCTGATTTCTAAATTGCTACATTTGTAAATTCCAAAAGCCAATATAAAGGAATTGTAGTGGTAAAAAAAAGCACATGTGGGTTTAACCAATCTTGTTTTTTTTTTGTACAATTCTCCTTTAATGGGGTGTGGCAAGGGGCGTGTCCTATGCCTGCATACTTTTGCTGATAGGTGTCCCTCATTCCCATCTCAAATAGTTGGGAGGTATGTAAGTGTCACACGTATTTGTGTCACCAACTATTTTTGGTGGGGGAGGGAAATGTAGCAACCTCTGCCCTTGTAGAATCGCTGATGTATGAACATTTCTTATCAGCTGATAAAGTCACCAAAAAGTGTCTGAACTGTAACATGTGACTCCACCAAGACATCGCTGACCATCTCCAGAGAAAAATCACCACCAAACCCATCAGACACCGACCACCTCTACAGGGGAATGAGGTCTCTGTATTCATGGGCAATCTTAAAGCTGAACTCCGGGCACAAAAACTCATTTCCATCCATTCTTCAATATTCACAAAGGATACAAACCCCACATTGTGTGTTCTAGACATGTGCAGGTCATTTGTTATGATCGGAAATTTGAAAATTTGGAAATTCAGAAATCCAAAAATTTGAAAATTCGAAAATCTGAAATTCGAAAATTTGAAAGAGCGAAAGTCTGAAAATCTGAAATAATAACTAACTAATAATAATAATAATAATAATTTGAAAATCTGAAATAGTAATAGTTATTATTATTATTATTATTATTATTAGTTAGTTATTAACTATTAAATTATAGGTATTGCAATTTCCTTTCAAATTTGGCTGTTTGTGAAAGTAACGAATACGAATTTATCCGAAGTTACAAATTATCTGAAATAACGAATGGCGCATCTAAACAAGTGGAACGTAAAATAAATTAATAGTGATAAATAATAATAATAATAAAAAGTTTTTATTATTATTATTTATTTTTATTATTCATTTTTTACGTTCCATTCGTTATTTCAGATAATTCATAACTTCGGATAAATTTGTATTCGTTACTTTCGCAAACAGCCAAATTTGAAAGGAAATTCCAATACCTATAATTTAATGGTTAGTAATAGTTATTACGATTAGTGAGTTATTATTTCGGATTTTCAAAATTTCGGTTTTAAAATTTATGAATTTTCGGAAAAATTTGTTAAACGGGTTTTTGTTAATTCTAATATTTCCGAATTAACAAATTTGTTGAATTTCGTTGAAAAATGAATTTGGAACAAAACAAATTGCACATGTCTAGTGTGTTCAGAATGCCTGTGCATACCCAGATATTACCTTGTAAAAGTAGCTGTGACATCATGTGGGAGGGGCCCAGTAGGCTCCACCTACTACAAAAAAACAACAGGAGGGGGCGGAGACAAGACCAGTCCTCCTGCACAAGTAGAGAGATCAGCAGTGAGCGGTCTTTATTACAGGAAGTCTCACACTGGATTACTGCACAGATCTGGAGGAAATACACAAAGATCACGAGATTCAAGAAGAAGACACATGACCGCTAGATTCAGACAATATGGGTGAGATTCACTATAACTGTGCATGGTAGCCAATCAGCTTCTAAGTTCAGCTTGTTCAATTAAACTTTGCCAAAAAAAAATCTAGAAGTTGATTGGTTACGATGCACAGCTGCACCGGATTCTGTGTGCTCCAGTTTTAGTAAATCCCCCACTATTCATTTTATTACGGAGTTTTGTACCGGTAGCAAACCCAATTGGATTTCACAATTTCACATTGGATTTCAGGGGACCTCTAATGTGATTGGGGGGGGCTCTGATGTGATGGGGGAACTCTGATGTGATGGGGGGCACTGATGTGATGGGGGGGCACTGATGTGATGGTGGATTTCTGATGTGATGGGGGGGACCACTGATGTGATGGGGGGGCACTGATGGCATGGGGGGACCTCTGATGTGATGGGGGGACCTCTGATGTGATTGGGGGACCTCTGATGTGATGAGGGGACCTCTGATGTGATGGGGAAGCTCTGATGTTATGGGAGGACCTCTGATGTGAAGTTAATTTCATCATGGTTGTGTGCATTGTCCCAGGCTCAGGTTCCCCATTAAGTAACATTCTGATGGGATGAGGAGGGTGAGCTCTAATGTGATGGAGGAAACCTCTGACATGATGAGAGACCTCTGATGTGAAGGGGGCTTCTTGTAAGATAGGGGGCTCCAATGTAGTGTTGCCAACCACCCATAGATTTATAGGAAGGCCATACATTTCAGCCAATTTTACAGGCAGCGGTGCCTGTAAAAAATATGGCTGCGCCATTGTAAAGTCTGCCGGGCTCATACACACTTGGCCTTTTTTGGGCGTGCGCATGCGCAGTGAGCATGTGATCTAATGGCGCCATTTTTGAATGGATGCCGCATCTCAGCACTTCATCAGAGGAGCAGGCAGGAGACCGAACCCCAGCCTGCCGCTGCGCCGCACTATGGCTAGACTCTGGAGGAGCTTGTTCAGAGTCAGGGATTCCCACCACCACCACAGCACTGTGTCCTGCCTGCACCATCCATCCTTGGCTGCTGGAGTGGACTCTGGAGACTCCCATCACTGGACCCCTGGCCTGCATCCATCAATCCATTGCTTGGCTGGCTGCCATCTATTGTGATGCCCACAAGCAGCAGTTATCAGGCAAGAATGGCAGTGGTGACATGTTCACAATCTGTCTTGCTATCTCCTGTATCATGTGCGCATCCTCTGACCACCTCTGTATCATGTGCGCATCCTCTGACCACCTCTGTATCATGTGCGCATCCTCTGACTACCTCTGCATCATGTGCTCATCCTCTGACCACCTCTGTATCATGTGCGCATCCTCTGACCACCTCTGTATCATGTACGCATCCTCTGACCACCTCTGCATCATGTGCGCATCCTCTGACCACCTCTGTATCATGTGCGCATCCTCTGTCCACCTCTGTATCATGTGCGCATCCTCTGACCACCTCTGTATCATGTGCGCATCCTCTGACCACCTCTTCATCATGTACGCATCCTCTGCATCATGTGCACATCCTCTGACCACCTCTGTATCATGTCCGCATCCCCTGACCACCTCTGTATCATGTGCGCATCCTCTGACCACTTCTGTACCATGTCCACATCCCCTGACCACCTCTGCACCATGTCTGTGTCCTCTGACCACCTCTTCTGTATCCTATCCGCATCCTCTGACTAGGGATGAGCCAAACAACCCCCCCGGTTCAAGTCGCAGCAGAACATGCGAACAGGCAAAACATTTTTTCAAACACCATTACAGTCTATGTGACATGAACGTGAAAAATCAAAAGTGCTAATTTTAAGGTTTAATATGCAAGTTATTGCCATAAAAAGGGTTTGGGGACCCGGGTCCTGCCCCAGGGGTCATGTATTAATGCAAAAATAGTTTTAAAAACAGACGTTTTTTCAGGAGCAGTGATTTAAATAATGCTTAAAGTGAAACAATAAAAATTAAATATTCCTTTAAATTTCATACCTGGGGGTGTCTATAGTATGCCTGTAAAGTGGCACATTTTTCCCGTATTTAGAACAGTCCCTGCACAAAATGACATTTCTAAAGGAAAAAAAATAATTTAAAACTACTCGCGGCTATAATGAATTGTCAGGTCCCGGCAATACAGATAAAAGTCATTGAAAAAATGGCATGGGATCCCCCCAGTCTATTACTAGGCCCTTTGGGTCTGGTATGAATATTAAGGGGAACCTCAAACCAAATTAAAAAAAAAAAATTGCGTGGGGGTCCCCCCAAATTCCATACCAGGCCCTTCAGGTCTGGTATGGATATTAAGGGGAACCCTGCACCAATTTTTTTTTTTAAATGGCATGGGGGCCCCCCAAAAAATCTATACCAGACCCTTATCTGAGCACGCAACCTGGCAGGCCGCAGGAAAAGGGGGGCAAGAGAGCGCCCCCCCTCCTGAACTGTACCAGGCCACATGCCCTCAACATGGGGAGGGTGCTTTGGGATAGCCCCCCAAAGCACCTTGTCCCCATGTTGATGGGGACAAGGGCCTCATTCCCACAACCCTTGCCCGGTGGTTGTGGGGGTCTGCGGGCGGGGGGCTTATAAGAATCTGGAAGCTCCCGTTAACAAGGGGACCCCCAGATCCCAGCCTCCCCCCTGTGTGAAATGGTACTGGGTACATTGTACCCGTACCATTTCACAAAAAAGTGTCAAAATGTTATTAAAAAAACAAGTCCTTTATTAAAAAATAAAGAAATTAAAAAAGTCCCACAAAGTCCATTCATCTTCTTCTGAGGCTCCTCCGACGGACCGAAAAATAAAATAAAAAAGATCCACCTCCATAGGAGGCACCCGCCATATGACGCTTCAGCGACGATGACAGTTATTTTATAACTGAGGGCGGGGCCACACGGTGACGTCAATGGGTGACCCCGCTCTCCTCTGATGCACGGGGACTTCCCAATGGCTTCCCCATAACGTCAGAGGGGGCGGGGCCACCTGGGTATGTAAATGCATGGCCCCGCCCCCTCTGATGCCCGGGCAAGGGTTGTGGGGATGAGGCCCTTGTCCCCATCAACATGGGGACAAGGTGCTTTGGGGGGCTACCCCAAAGCACCCTCCCCATGTTGAGGGCATGTGACCTGGTACGGTTCAGGAGGGGGGTGCTTTCTTGTCCCCCCCTCTTTTTCTGCGCCTGCCAGGTTGCATGCTTGGATAAAGGTCTGGTATGGATGTTTGGGGGGACCCCCACGCCATTTTAAAAAAAAAATTTGGCACGGGGTTCCCCTTAAATCCATACCAGATCTGAAGGCCCTTTTATGGAATTTGAGGGGACCCCCACGCAATTGATTTAAAATTTTTGGTTCGGGGTTCCCCTTAATATTCATACCAGACCCAAAGGGCCTGGTAATGGACTGGGGCGGAATCTATGCCATTTTTTTCAATAACTTTTATCTGTATTGCCGAGTCCAGACAATTCATTATAGCCACGAGTAGTTTTAAATGAATTTTTTTCCTTTAGAAATGTCATTTTGTGCAGGGACTGTTCTAAACATGAAACAAATGCGCCCCTTTACAGGCATACTATAGACAACCCCCAGGTATGAAATTTAAAGGAATATTTCACTTTTATTGTTTCACTTTAAGCATTATTAAAATCACTGCTCCCGAAAAAACAGGCGTTTTTAAACATTTTTTTGCATTGATACATGTCCCCTGGGGCAGGACCCGGGTCCCCAAACACTTTTTATGACAATACCATGCATATAAGCCTTTAAAATTAGCACTTTTGATTTCTCCCATAGACTTTTAAAGGGTGTTCTCCGGCTTTTGAATTTGCCGCGAACACCCCAAATTGTTCGCTATTCGGCGAACAGGCAAACACCCGATGTTCGAGTCGAACTTACGTTCGACTCGAACATCGGGCTCATCCCTACCTCTGACCACCTCTGTATCATGCCCACATCCTCTGACCACCTCTGTATCATGTCCACATCCTCTGACCACCTCTGTACCATTGCCACATCCTCTGACCACCTCTGTACCATGTCCACATCCTCTGACCACCTCTTCTGTATCCTGTCTGCATCCTCTGACCACCTCTGTATCATGTGCTCATCCTCTGACCACCTCTGTATCATGTGCGCATCCTCTGACTACCTCTGCATCATGTGCTCATCCTCTGACCACCTCTGTATCATGTGCTCATCCTCTGACCACCTCTGTATCATGTGCGCATCCTCTGACCACCTCTGTATTCTGTGCGAATCCTCTGACCACCTCTGTATCATGTTCACATCCCCTGACCACCTCTGTACCATGTCCGCATCCTCTGACAACCTCCTGTGTACCATGTCCGCATCCTCTGACAACTTCCTCTGTACCATGTTCGCATCCTCTGACCACCTCTGTACCATGTCCACATCCTCTGACCACCTCTGTACCATGTCCACATCCTCTAACCACCTCTGTACCATGTCCGCATCCTCTGACAACCTCCTCTGTACCATGTCCGCATCCTCTGACAACCTCCTCTGTACCATGTTCGCATCCTCTGACCAACTCTGTATCATGTCCACATCTCCTGACCACCTCTGTACCATGTCCACATCCTCCAACCACCTCTGTACCATGTCCGCATCCTCTGACAACCTCCTCTGTACCATGTTCGCATCCTCTGACCACCTCTGTACCATGTCCACATCCTCTGACCACCTCTGTACCATGTCCACATTCTCTGGCCACCTCTGTACCATGTCGGTGTCCTCTGACCACCTCCTCTGTATTGTACGCATCCTCTGACCATCTCTGTACCATGCCCGCAGGGTCAGACTTACTATTAGGCTTGACTTGGCTCAAGCCGATGGGCCCCGCGCTACAGCGCGGACACCAATTGCCGGGAAGGCGTCCCTGGACGTCCTCCTGTTTACTTCCCCTCTGCATGCCACCGTGATCGCGCATCAGGGAAGTTCTGTGTTGGCTGTGTCCCTTGGACACAGCCAATCACAGATCATGCTAAATGGCCAATCACAGCGGCCATTTAGCACTCGATCGGAGTGTCCAATGAGAGGTGATCTCATATGTAAACATATGAGATCATCTCTCATCACCGGCTCTCCCTTCTCACACACAGATAGCGTGTGAGGAGGGAGAGCTTCCGTGCTGCAGCGGTGAGTGAACACTCACACTAGTTACAGTTACACTACACAACATAGTGCCATCTGTCCCCAGTGCCACCTATCAGTGCCAAATGTGCCCATCGCCATCTGTCCCCAGTGCCATCTGTTCCCAGTGCCAGCTATCAGTGCCAAATGTCCCCATCGCCATCTAACCCCAGTGCCACCTATCAGTGCCAAATGTCCCCATTGCCATCTGTCCCCAGTGCCATCTATCCCCAATGCCACCTATCAGTGCCACCTGTCCCCAGTTCCACCTGTCATCAGTGCCACGTATCAGTGCCATCTGTCATCAGTGCCACCTGTCAGTGTCACGTGCCATCTGTTATCAGTGTCACATGTCATCAGTGCCACGTATTAGTGCCATGTGTCATCAATGCCACGTATTAGTGCCATCTGTCATCAGTGCCACGTGTCATCAGTGCCACATATTAGTGTCATCTGTCATCAGTGTCACATTTTCCAAGCTTCAATCAGTGGTCATATAAATAGATTATTACGTTTTTTTAACATGTAACACTGTCTACGGTACCAGTCAACATTTTGTTCTATTTAAAGTAATGTATAGAAGGTAGGGCCCGAAAGTGACTCAAGCCCAGGGGCCCCCACCACCCTAAGTCCTGCCCTGCATGTCCGCATCCTCTGACCACCTCTGCATTGCTGGCAATTGGGTGCGACTTGTCAATGCGATTTGAGATGTCAGATCTCTCCAATGTGAACTGAACCTTAAGTGCATAGCTCCCAACTGTCCCGGATTTCAAGGGACTGTCCCTGATTTGGAGCAATGTCCCTCTGTCCCTCATTCCTCCTCATTTGTCCCTCATTTAGGTCTGATCTATATTAGTTGTATAGAAAATGTACTTTTTAAGTATCAAAAAGTGTTTTCCAGCGCTAAACCTTTCATCTGATTACTAAATTGCTACATTTGTAAATTCCAAAAGCCAATATAAAGGAATTGTAGTGGTAAAAAAAGCACTTGTGGGTTTAACCAATTTTTTTTGTACAATTCTCCTTTAACGGGGCGTGGCAAGGGGTGTGTCCTATATCTGCATACTTTTGCTGATAGGTGTCCCTCATTCCCATCTCAAAAAGTTGGGAGGTATGTAAGTGTCACACGTATTTGTGTCACCAACTGTTGTTGGTGGGGGAGGGAAATGTAGCAACCTCTGTACTTGTAGAATCGCTGATGTATGAACATTTCTTATCAGCTGATAAAGTCACCAAAAAGTGTCTGAACTGCAACATGTGACTCCACCAAGACATCGCTGACCATCTCCAGAGAAAAATCACCACCAAACCCATCAGACACCGACCACCTCTACAGGGGAATGAGGTCTCTGTATTCATGGGCAATCTTAAAGCTGAACTCCGGGCACAAAAACTCATTTGCATCCATTCTTCAATATTCACAAAGGATACAAACCCCACATTGTGTGTTCTAGACATGTGCACTGCCGAAAAATCTGTTCTTTTCATCTTCATTTCATTCGTTTTATTTATTTTTTTCGTTTTTCGGGTCATTCGTTATGATCGAAATTTCGGTAATTTGAAAATTTGGAGATTCAGAAATCCAAAAATTTGAAAACATGAAATTGGAAAATTCAAAAGAATGAAAATTAAAAAATCTGAAATAATAACTAACTAATAATAACTATTAAATTATTGGTATTGGAATTTCCTTTCAAATTTGGCTGTTTGTGAAAGTAACGAATACGAATTTATCCGAAGTTACGAATTATCTGAAATATCGAATGCCGCATCTAAATGAATGGAACGTAACAAATTAATAGTAATAAATAATAATAATAACAAAAAGGTTTTATTATTATTATTTATTATTATTATTCTTTTGTTATATATTTATTTTATTCATTTAAATGCGGCATTCGTTATTTTGGATAATTCGTAACTTCGGATAAATTCGTATTTGTTACTTTCACAAACAGCCAAATTTGAAAGGAAATTCCAATACCTATAATTTAATAGTTAATAACTAACTAATAATAATAACTATTACTATTTCAGATTTTCAAATTTTCGGGTTTATGAATTTACGAACTTTTGGAAAAATTCATTAAATGGGTTTTTGTTAATTCTAATAATTCAGAGTTAATTTATTTGTTGAATTTCGTAGAAAAACTATTTTGGAATGAAACAAATTGCACATGTCTAGTGTGTTCGAAATGCCTGTGCATACCCAGATATTACCTTGTAAAAGTAGCAGTGACATCATCACTGTGCTGTATGTAGCCTGTGCAGAGAACAGAGCTGTGGGAGGGGCCCAGTAGGTTCCACCTACTACAAAAAAACTACAGGAGGAGGCGGCGACAAGACCAGTCCCCCTGCACAAGGAGAGAGATCAGCAGTGAGCGGTCTTTATTACAGGAAGTCTCACACTGGATTACTGCACAGATCTGGAGGAAATGCACAAAGCACACCGAGATTCAAAAAGAATACAGATGACCAATGGATTTAGACAATATGGGTGAGATTCACTATAACTGTGCATGGTAGCCAATCAGCTTCTAAATTTAGCTTGTTCAATTAAACTTTGCCAATAAAATTTAAAAGCTGATTGGTTAGGATGCACAGCTGTATCGGATTCTGTGTGCTCAAGTTTTAGTAAATCCCCCACTATTCATTTTATCCCGGAGTTTTGACTCAAGCCCAGGGGCCCCCACCACCCTAAGTCCTGCCCTGCATGTCCGCATCCTCTGACCACCTCTGCATTGCTGGCAATTGGGTACAACTTCTCAATGCGATTTGAGCTGTCAGATCTCTCCAATGTGAACTGAACCTTAAGTGCATAGCTCCCAACTGTCCTGGATTTTGAGGGACTGTCCCTGATTTGGAGCAATGTCCCTCTGTCCCTGTCAGAGAATCTAATTGACCAAACTGTGTGGACTGCACAGAGGAAACCCAAAACACATATAAGTGAAATAATGGTGTTTAATAAATAAGTGACAAGTAAAAGAAATATAAACAGTGCAAAACCAATACAACAAACCCACTACAAACAACAATATATACAAGGAAATGGAGATACCGTAATCGTAAACAAAGCCAGGCCAAGGTCATACACAGGGAGATCAAACCAGCAGGACAGGAAGAGGGTGGATGGATGGGATACAGGGCAGGGATCCAAGGTAACCAGGAACAGAGGGGATAGGCTCAGGATAGGGATGGGATAAGATCAGGTCAGGTCAGGACAAGGCAGATGCAGGCTCAAGGTCAAAGCAACGGGCAGCAAGGTTAGAGTGCAGGGAGAGAGAGAGATACCAAGGCGAGCAAGTGAGGGCTCGCCGGGTATTTATAGGGCTGACTAATTGGCTTCAAGTTACACCTGAGCGCAGGGAGTGTTGTCTGCCCCCTACTGCCAGGATCCATCCGCTGGTGGACATCAGTACTGCAGCCAAAAGATGACAGGACACCAGCAGGGAAATATTCTCCTGACAGTTCAACACTGCCAGGAGACACCTGCTGGTGGACCCCAGTACTGCATGCCAAATAATATAACTTACCAGCGAATGGACCCTTTCCTGACAGTACCCCTCCCTAAAGGAGCGGCCTCCGGACGCTCCAACTGGTCTTAATTGTCCATGGTCTATGGCATCAGGCAGAATGGTGGAGGAAGGTATGTCAGGCTGGTCATCAGGCACATCTGGGCAGACGGCTGGCATGTCAGAGTCATTAAGCTGGGCAGCAGACGACAGGAACCACTCGAGCTGGGCAGCAGACAGGAACAACTTGAGCTGGGCAGCAGACAGGAACAAGCCGAGCTGGGCAGCAGACAGGAACAAGCCGAGCTGGGCAGCAGACAGGAACAAGCCGAGCTGGGCAGCAGACAGGAACAAGCCGAGCTGGGCAGCAGGCTCCGGGTCATCGAGCTGGGCAGCAGGCTCCGGGTCATCGAGCTGGGCAGCAGGCTCCGGGTCATCGAGCTGGGCAGCAGGCTCCGGGTCATCGAGCTGGGCAGCAGGCTCCGGGTCATCGAGCTGGGCAGCAGGCTCCGGGTCATCGAGCTGGGCAGCAGGCTCCGGGTCATCGAGCTGGGCAGCAGGCTCCGGGTCATCGAGCTGGGCAGCAGGCTCCGGGTCATCGAGCTGGGCAGCAGGCTCCGGGTCATCGAGCTGGGCAGCAGGCTCCGGGTCATCGAGCTGGGCAGCAGGCTCCGGGTCATCGAGCTGGGCAGCAGGCTCCGGGTCATCGAGCTGGGCAGCAGGCTCCGGGTCATCGAGCTGGGCAGCAGGCTCCGGGTCATCGAGCTGGGCAGCAGGCTCCGGGTCATCGAGCTGGGCAGCAGGCTCCGGGTCATCGAGCTGGGCAGCAGGCTCCGGGTCATCGAGCTGGGCAGCAGGCTCCGGGTCATCGAGCTGGGCAGCAGGCTCCGGGTCATCGAGCTGGGCAGCAGGCTCCGGGTCATCGAGCTGGGCAGCAGGCTCCGGGTCATCGAGCTGGGCAGCAGGCTCCGGGTCATCGAGCTGGGCAGCAGGCTCCGGGTCATCGAGCTGGGCAGCAGGCTCCGGGTCATCGAGCTGGGCAGCAGGCTCCGGGTCATCGAGCTGGGCAGCAGGCTCCGGGTCATCGAGCTGGGCAGCAGGCTCCGGGTCATCGAGCTGGGCAGCAGGCTCCGGGTCATCGAGCTGGGCAGCAGGCTCCGGGTCATCGAGCTGGGCAGCAAGCTCCGGGTCATCGAGCTGGGCAGCAAGCTCCGGGTCATCGAGCTGGGCAGCAAGCTCCGGGTCATCGAGCTGGGCAGCAAGCTCCGGGTCATCGAGCTGGGCAGCAGGCTCCGGGTCATCGAGCTGGGCAGCAGGCTCCGGGTCATCGAGCTGGGCAGCAGGCTCTGGAACATTGGGCCGAACAGTGAGCACCGTAAGGGCAGGCCAGATTACAGGCACCGGCTCAGCAAGCTGGGTAACGGACCCCGGCCCAGTGGGCTGGGTAACAGGCCCCGACTCAGCGAGCTGGACACCGGGCACTGGTTTGGCAAGCCGGATAACGGATACTGGCTTGACAGGCCAAGTGACGGACTTCGGTATAGCAGACTGGGTAACGGGCACCAGTTCAGCGGACCGGGTAACGGGCACCGATTCAACAGACTGGGTAACGGGCACCGATTCAGCAAGCTGAGACACGGGCACCAAAACTCCAGGCTGAAACACGGGCACCGAAACTTCAGGCGGAGACACGGGCACCGAAACCTCAGGCTGGGATACCAACATCACGACATCAGGCTGGAAGACAGGTACCAGGATATCAGGCTGGAGGATGGACACATGAAACCGGAAAGCAGGCTCATCAGGCTGAACAGTGGGCACATCAGGCAGAACAACAGGTACTGGCACAACAGGCGGAACAGGTACATCGGACTGGTCAGTAGTCGCTGGAGCGTCAGACTGGAACATGGACACTGGGATTTTGGGCTGAGCAGCAGGCACTGGGACCTCAAACTGGGCAGCGGACACAGGCATTGGCACAACTGGCTGAGTCGTAAACACTGGCACATCAGGCTGGAAAGCGGACTGGAAAGCCGGCACCGAGACATCAGACCAGGCAGCGGGTGCTGGAACTTTAGACTGGGCAGCAGACACAGGCGCTGGCACATCGGGCAGAACAGCAGGTACATCAGACTGGTCAATAGTCGCTGGGGCGTCAGACTGGAACATGGACACTGGGATTTCGGGCTGGAAGGCAAGCTTCAAGACTTCCGACTGGAAGGCAGGCATATCAGACTGGATAGCAGGTGCATTAGACTGGAGAGCGGGTGCGTCAGACTGGAAGGTGGGCACACCAGACTGGAAGGTGGGCACACCAGACTGGAAGGTGGGCACACCAGACTGGAAGGCGGGGACATCAAGTTGGAAGGCAGGGACATCAAGCTGGAAGGCAGGGACCAAGACATCAGGCTGAAAAGCAAGCTTCGGGGCATCAGACTGGAAGGTGGGCACACCAGACTGGAAGGCAGGGACATCAAACTGGACAGCAGGCACAGGCATTGGCACAACAGGTTGCGTAGAAGACACTGGCGCATCAGGCTCGGTAGCAGGCACTGGTTTGACAGAATCAGGTGGGTTAGTTGGTGTGGAAGCAAGTTGGGTTACTGGCAGGATCGTGTGGGTAGGAAAGAATTTTTGTTTCTTTTTTGGTTTAGCCCGTGCAGTCTTGTATGTAGGTGCAGGGCTGAAAGAAAAGAAAGTAGCTGGATCGAAGGAAGACCAAGGAACTGTAGCTAGAGAGGGGTTTTGTGGGACTGTTACAGGTGGAGGAGAAGAGACAGGTGGATTGAAGGCGGGATAGGTGCTACACTTGGAGACTGGGTAGTAGTATTTGGTAGGGGGTTTGATAAACTGGGCTGTAGCTGAGGTTGCCATAGGCGACGGGGAGATACATTTTTGGGGAGACAGAGGATTAATGGCAGGGCTGGAGTATTGTGGCTTAGCAAAAGACAGGAGATCTGACCATACCTGCAGCACAGGTTGAACAAACGCTGATTCACACACAGCCTGACTAATCAAGGATTGCACTGACTGGATGCAATTAGACAACACTTGCTGTGAACAGTTGGAATAATGTTCCATAAAATAGGCTGGATCATCCTCTAACAACCAAACCAGGGATTCAACTTGGCCATAATTGAAGGGGGGTGAAAAATCATCACTTCCCTCGGGAATGCATGACAGGGCTGGTTTTGCACATAACTGGATCAGGGGCTGAACATCTTCAAAAGACATATACCCCTGATCCACTAGGGAATGAGCTGATCGGATAGTTTCCATCAGCCTGTCACTAGTCCACCCTTTTAAAATCTGGCGACAATATTCACCATCCTCTTCTGCTAGCAGAGAATAATAAAGGATTTCATCGAAATCCATATTAGCAGACCCGATAAACCAGGATGGTTTCCTCAATGCAGCCACGTCTGGTCAGGGATGGCCTTGGTATACTGTCAGAGAATCTAATTGACCAAACTGTGTGGACTGCACAGAGGAAACCCAAAACACATATAAGTGAAATAATGGTGTTTAATAAATAAGTGACAAGTAAAAGAAATATAAACAGTGCAAAACCAATACAACAAACCCACTACAAACAACAATATATACAAGGAAATGGAGATACCGTAATCGTAAACAAAGCCAGGCCAAGGTCATACACAGGGAGATCAAACCAGCAGGACAGGAAGAGGGTGGATGGATGGGATACAGGGCAGGGATCCAAGGTAACCAGGAACAGAGGGGATAGGCTCAGGATAGGGATGGGATAAGATCAGGTCAGGTCAGGACAAGGCAGATGCAGGCTCAAGGTCAAAGCAACGGGCAGCAAGGTTAGAGTGCAGGGAGAGAGAGAGATACCAAGGCGAGCAAGTGAGGGCTCGCCGGGTATTTATAGGGCTGACTAATTGGCTTCAAGTTACACCTGAGCGCAGGGAGTGTTGTCTGCCCCCTACTGCCAGGATCCATCCGCTGGTGGACATCAGTACTGCAGCCAAAAGATGACAGGACACCAGCAGGGAAATATTCTCCTGACAGTTCAACACTGCCAGGAGACACCTGCTGGTGGACCCCAGTACTGCATGCCAAATAATATAACTTACCAGCGAATGGACCCTTTCCTGACAGTCCCTCATTCCTCCTCATTTGTCCCTCATTTAGGTCTGATCTATATAGTTGTATAGAAAATACAAGAAGTGTTTTCCAGGGCTAAACCTTTCATCTGATTTCTAAATTGCTGCATTTTTAAATTCCAAAAGCCAATATAAAGGAATTGTAGTGGTAAAAAAAGCACTTGTGGGTTTAACCAATTTTTTTTTTGTACAATTCTTCTTTAACGGGGTGCAGCAAGGGGTGTGTCCTTTGCCTGCATACTTTTGCTGATAGGTGTCCCTTATTCCCATCTCAAAAAGTTGTTGGTGAGGGAGGGCAATGTAGCAATCTCTGCCCTTGTAGAATCGCTGATGTATGAACATTTCTTAGCAGCTGATAAAGTCACCGAAAAGTGTCTGAACTGCAACATGTGACTCCACCAAGACATCGCTGACCATCTCCAGAGAAAAAAACAGGAGTTTGCCTCATTTAAAATGACTGAACTGCCTATACGTCCCATCCCGATACAGATTAAAGAACAATATTCCTCAGAAAGTGGGACTTTGAATGGACACAAGGCAGTGATAACATAACATTTACAAAATGTATTGTTCAATCAATAAATTACAACATGAAAACACATATAGCTATGATAAAAAAACATATGTAATGGGAAAACCAGCTGGAGAAAGGGGAGAGGGCTCGCAAATGATTGTCCGACGCGTTTCAATTGCACATATAGTGCAGATCTTCCTCAGGGAACTTTGCAATTTGCACAGTTCCTAATGCTGTAATTCTACAATAACAAAATGTATACCATCAAAATAATGCACAGAATACAATTGTACATGAAATGAGATGTGTAATTTATGTTCCTAGAAGGTCTGAAGGTACTACTTCAATGTTGGGCCTCTGTATGTGGCCAGGCTGTGTAAAAGTCTCACACATGTGGTATCTCCATACTCAGGAGGAGTAGCAGAATGTGTTTTGGGGTGTAGTTGGAAGTATGCATATGCTGTGTGTGAGAAATAACTTGTTATTATGACACTTTTGTGAAAAAAAATCTTCATTTTCCCAAGAATTGTGGGAAAAAATTACAACTTCAAAAAACTCACCATGCCTCTTACTAAATACCTTTGACTGTCTACTTTCCAAAAAGGGGTCATTTGGGGGGTATTTGTACTTTCCTGACATTTCAGAGCCTAAGGCCGGGTTCACACTGGTGCGACAAACGCTCAGACATTGGGAGATCATGTCGCATGACGTATAAAAATCAATGTTTCCCTATGGGAGCCGTCTTAACTGGTCCAACACAAGTCTCTCTGCACTACTTTGGTCCGACTTTGATCCTACTTCAGCCCATTGAATATCATTGAAGTCGGATCAAAGTCAGATCGCCGTCTTGCCTGATCCGACTTTGGCATGCGACTTGTGCTGTGATGATCTTGAGTGGGAACTCCACGCATAATCTTATATAAAAAACCGGCATGGGTTCCCCCTCCAAGAGTATACCAGACCCTTCGGTCTGATATGGATTCTATGGGGAACCCCTACGCCGAAGAAACGGCATAGGGTTCCCCCCAAAATCCATACCAGACCCTTATATGAGCATGCAGCCCGGCTGGTCAGGAAATGGGGGGGGGACCAGCGAGTGCCCTGAACCGTACCATGCCGCATGCCCTCAACATGGGGGGTGGGTGCTTTGGGGCAGGGGGGTGCCCTGCGGCCCCCCCACCCCAAAGCACCTTGTCCCCATGTTGATGAGGACAAGGGCCTCTTCCCGACAACCCTGGCCGTTAGTTGTTGGGGTCTGCGGGTGGGGGGCTTATCAGAATCCGGGAGCCCCCTTCAATAAGGGGGCCCCAGATCCCAGCCCCCCGCCTTATGTGAATGAGTATGGGGTACATCATACCCCCACCCACTTACCTGGGGGAAAAAAGTGTAAAAAAAAAAAACCCACACTAGACAGATTTTTAAAGTAATTTAGTAGGCAGCCCCGGGGGTCTCTTCCGACTTCTCTGCTCTCCGGCCTCTTCTCCCACTCTCCAGCCTCCTCTCCCGCTCTCCGGTAACTTCTGCTGGGCTCCTCCGTTACATTATGCTCTTTTGCTACCGTTGGCCCGGTCTTCTCCATCGTCTTCTTTCCTCCGGTCTTCTTCTGATGTTGACACGACGCTCTCTCCCGCTGTAATGCTGTGTGCGCGGTGCACAACGACTTATATAGGCATGGGGCGTGGTAACCGGGTGATGTCATCCGGTGACCCCACCCCTTATGACGTCACCGCCCCATCATGCCCCTGTCAGTGACGTCATAAGGGGCGGGGTCAACTGATGACATCACCTGGTGACCACGCCTATATAAGTAGTTGCGCACACGGTATTACAGCGGGCAAAAGAGCAGAAGATGGCAGAGGAGCCCGGCAGAAGACACCAGAGAGCGGGAGGAGAACTGGAGACAGAGAGAAGAGGCCGGAGAGAGCGGGAGAAGAGGCCGGAGAGAGAGGGAGAAGAGGCCAGAGAGAGCGGAGAAGTCGGAAGTGGCCCCCCAAGTTGGAAGAGACCCCCCGGAGCTGCCTAATAAATTACTTTAAAAAACTGGTCCAGTGTGTTTTTTTTATTGACACTTTTTTTCCCCCAGGTGAATGGGTAGGGGTACGATGTACCCCATACTCATTCATATAGGATGGGGGGCCGGGATCTGGGGGCCCCCTTATTAAAGGGGGCTCCCGGATTCCGATAAGCCCCCCGCCCTCATACCCCAACAACCAACGGCCAGGGTTGTCGAAAAGAGGCCCTTGTCCTCATCAACATGGGGACAAGGTGCTTTGGGGTGGGGGGCCACAGGGCATGCTTGGATAAGGGTCTGGTATGGATTTTGGGGGGACCCCCATGCTGTTTTTTTGGCGTAGGGGGTTCCCCTTAAAATCCATAAAGGACCGAAGGACCTAGTATGCTCTTGGAGGGGGAACCCATGCCAGTTTTTTATTTAAAATTTGGCGTGGAGTTCCCTCTCAAGATTCATACCAAACACAGTGCCTGGTATTGGCAAGTCGGATCCCCATTCATTGAAGTCGGACGCGTCTCTGACTTCAAGTCGCAGTGCAAAGTCAGATTCAAAGTAGGACGAGTGTCGTGTCGCACCAGTGTGAACCCGGTCTCATGAAAGGAGATAGGCCGTCAGTGCATCAGATGTGACGAATTTTCAGTGATTTGCACCATAGCTTGTAGACTCTATAACTTTCACAGAGACTAAATAATATCCACTAATTTGGGTTATTTTTACCAAAGAGATCGCAGTATCAATTTTGGCCCAAATTTATGAACAAAAATGACTTATTTGCAAAATTTTATCATAGAAACTAAAAAAAAGTGTTTTTTTTTCAAAATTTTCGATCTTTTTTCACTTATGTCGCAAAAAAATAAAAAAAAGCCAGTGGTGATTAAATATCACCAAAAGAAAGCTCTATTTGTATGAAAAAAATGATAAAAATTTTGTTTGGGTACAGTGTTGCATGACTGAGTAATTGGCATTCAAAGTGTGAGAGCGCTGAAAGCTAAAAATTGGTCTGGGAAGGAAGGGTGTATAAATGCCCGGTATTGAAGTGGTTAAATCTTCTGCCCTTGTTGTTTTAACTTTGGATAGTAAAAATTTTTTTCTGCCAGTAAATACATTATACAGCCCACTTCCTGTTTCTTGTTTGGTCATTAGCTTCAGGGCCGGATTACATAGGGGCTATTGGAGCTGCAGCTCTAGGCCCCTTACCTTTAGATAGGCCCATTTAAAAAAAAACAAAAAAAGATTGACTTCGAGGGTCGTGGCTCGGCGACCAGGGGCCAAGTTTGGGGGGTAGGTAGCTGAAGGTCCACCCCACTATTGATCAAAATTTGGGGCTCCTATCACCTATGGTCCTGGAGATACGGGGCTCCTTGCGCAGCCTGTCAGAAGCTACACACGGAGCGGCCAGTTTAAATACAAGCCGTCACACTCTGTTTGCAGCAGACTGAGAGGATGAGCTCACAGAGCCTCTCCTCACTTCTTGTCAGAGGCACTGAGCTCAATGGACAGCTTGGAGCCTGCAGAGTATGATAGGCTGCACCGCCTGTCAAACTCGCCTATTGATTTTAATGTGCCACTCTGCAACTGCAAGCCAAACTCGCTCGCAGTAGCAGCATAGTCCAACAATGTAAAACTACCATTCAGCAATGTAAAGAAAAAAGGAGGCGGCAGTAACACCTCATGAACGCCTGTTAGCAGCTGCTATACCACTTGTTGAAAAGCAATACACCACTGATCACTTTTCAGAGGGCAGTAAGTATTACCGCAAATGTGAAAGAAACTTGAAACACATCATCCATTTCACACTCCCCACCGACCAGGTCACTCCCCAGCCACATCCCATGTTAGCCCCCTCCCTTCAACTTATATCACAGGTGACCATTTCCCAACCTGCAGATGGCAGACCCTACTCCAAAAGATATCACTTCCAGTTACTCCCCCCCACCCGCTCATTGATATCCCTCCATGACCACCTCACACCCCCCTGCTGACAGACCTCTCCCCCCAGCCTGTCCCCTCACACCTCTCACCTGCTGACCTGTGGATGGGGGAATCACTCCCTCAGTGTTATTGTGTTCTGCCAGTGGGGAGACTTCCCTACCCACACAATACAATGGTCAGTGTTGCTAACTATAGCTGGCAGCACTGATTGTTTTGGGAAAAACCTGACAAGCTGTTTGTACTCAAGTCGATTAATAGATTGACTTGTGTACAACCAGCTAGCCCATATATAGATCGACTATAGCTGGTCTCTGCTTAATTGGTTTAATTTAAATGTATGTATGGCCCGCTTAACCACTACGCAGTCCCTAAACATCCTTCCACAACCCTTTACATTTTTCCTTCCCAGATTCCTTCATCCTCCTCACCTGTACATAGTGCCCACTGCCATACCCTCCACACTCCTCACCTGTACATAGTGCCCACTGTCATACCCTCCACACTCCCCTCCTATACATAGTGCTCACTGTCATACCCTCCACACTCCTCTCCTGTACATAGTGCCCACTGTCATACCCTCCACACTCCTCTCCTGTACATAGTGCCCACTGTCATACCCTCCACACTCCTCACCTGTACATAGTGCCCACTGTCGTACCCTCCACACTTCTCTCCTGTACATATTGCCCACTGTCCTACCCTCCACACTCCTCTCCTATACATAGGGCCCACTGTCATATCCTCCACACTCGTCTCCTATACATACTGCTCAGTATCATACTATCTACACTCCTCTCTTGTACATACTGCCCAATAGGGATGAGCTTCGAGTTTGAGTCGAACTCATGTTCGACTCGAACATCGGCTGTTCGCCAGTTCGTCAAACAGTGAACAATTTGGGGTGTTCGCGGCAAATTCAAAAGCAGCAGAACACCCTTTAAAAGTCTATGGGAGAAATCAGAAGTGCTAATTTTAAAGGCTTATATGCATAGTATTGTCATAAAAGGTGTTTGGGGACCTGGGTCCTGTCCCAGGGGATATGGATCAATGCAAAAAAAGTTTTAAAAACGGACGTTTTTTCGGGAGCAGTGATTTTAATAATGCTTAAAGTGAAACAATAAAAGTGTAATATTCCTTTAAATTTTGTACCTGGGGGGTGTCTATAGTATGCCTGTAAAGGGGCGCATGTTTCCCGTGTTTAGAACAGTCTGACAGCAAAATTTCAAAGGAAAAAATGTCATTCAAAGCTACTTGCGGCTATTAATGAATTGCCGGTCCAACAATGCACATAGAAGTTCATTGATGAAAACTGCATGGGAATTCCCCACAGGGGAACCCTGAACCAAAATTTAAAAAAAAAATGATGTGAGGGTCCCCCTAAATTCCATACCAGGCCCTTCAGGTTTTTTCAGGTTTTTCAAATTTTTTTTTTAAAATGGCGTGGGGTCCCCCTCAAAATCTATACCAGACCCTTCAGGGCTTGTATGGATTTTAAGGGGAACCCCGCGCCAAAATTTTTTAAAAAATGGTGTGGGGTCCCCCCAAAATTCCATACCAGACCCTTATCCGAGCACGCAACCTGGCAGGCCGCAGGAAAAGAGGGGGGACAAGAGAGCATTGGGAGGGTGCTTTGGGGTAGCCCCCCAAAACACCTTGTCCCTATGTTGATGGGGACAAGGGCCTCATCCCCACAACCCTTGCCTGGTGGTTGTGGGGGTCTGCGGGTGGGGGGCTTATCAGAATCTGGAAGCCCCTTTAACAAGGGGACCCCCAGATCCTGGCCCTCCCCCCTGTGTGAAATGGTAAGGGGGTACAAAAGTACCCCTACCATTTCACAAAAAAAGTGTCAAAAATGTTAAAAATGACAAGAGACAGTTTTTGATAATTCCTTTATTTAAATGCTTCTTCTTTCTTCTATCTTCTATCTTCTATCTTCCTTCGGTTTCTTCCTCCATCTTCTTCTTCTTCTGGTTCTTCTGGTTCTTCCTCCAGTGTTCTCGTCCGGCATCTTCCTCCGCGGCGTCTTCTTCCTTTCTTCTCGGGGACTTGACGGGGACTTCCCTGTGGCATTCCCCGTGACGTCAGAAGGGGGCGGGGTTACGTAACGGGTGACCCCGCCCCCCTCTGATGTCACGGGGAATGCCACAGGGAAGTCCCCGTCAAGTCCCCGTGCATCAGAGGTGGCCCCACCCCCCGTTATTTAAGAACCGTCAGAAGAGGAGAAGTGTCACACAGCGGGAGCCTCCCATCATGCCATCATGTATGCGGAGCAGCCCTAGGAGAAGAAGGGAAGAAGACGCCACGGAGGAAGATGAACACCAGAGGAAGAACCAGAAGAACCAGAAAAAGAAGATGGAGGAACAAACCGAAGGAAGATAGAAGAAAGAAGATAGAAGAAAGAAGAAGCATTTAAATAAAGGAATTGTCTAAAACTGTTTCTTCTCATTTTTAACATTTTTGACAGTTTTTTTGTGAAATGGTAGGGGTACTTTTGTACCCCCTTACCATTTCACACAGGGGGGAGGGCTGGGATCTGGGGGTCCCCTTGTTAAAGGGGGCTTCCAGATTCCGATAAGCCCCCCACCCGCAGACCCCCACAACCACCGGGCAAGGGTTGTGGGGATGAGGCCCTTGTCCCCATCAACATGGGGAGAATGTGTTTTGGGGGGCTACCCCAAATCACCCTCCCAATGTTGCGGGCATGTGGCCTGGTACGGTTCAGGAGGGGGGGCGCTCTCTCGCCCCCCCTCTTTTCCTGCGGCCTGCCAGGTTGCGTGCTCTGATAAGGGTCTGGTAAGGATTTTTGGGGGAACCCCACGCCATTTTTTTTTTATTTTGGCACGGGGTTCCCCTTAAAATCCATACCAGACCTGAAGGGTCTGGTATAGATTTTGAGGGGGACCCCACGCCATTTTTTTAAAAATTTTGGCCGGGGTTCCCCTTAATATCTATATCAGACATGAAGGGCCTGGTATGAAATTTAGAGGAAACCCCCACCTCATTTTTTTTAAAAATTTTGGTTTGTGGTTCCCCTGTGGGGAATTCCCATGCCGTTTTTATCAATGAACTTTTATGTGTATTGTCGGACCGGCAATTCATTAATAGCCGCGAGTAGTTTTAAATGACTTTTTTCCTTTTGAAATTTCATTTTGCTGTCAAACTGTTCTAAACACAGGAAACATGCGCCCCCTTTACAGGCATACTATAGACACCCCCCAGGTACGAAATTTAAAGGAATATTACACTTTTATTGTTTCACTTTAAGCATTATTAAAATCACTGCTCCCGAAAAAACGTCCGTTTTTAAAACTTTTTTTGCATTGATCCATGTCCCCTGGGGCAGGACCCAGGTCCCCAAACACTTTTTATGACAATACCATGCATATAAGCCTTTAAAATTAGCACTTTTGATTATTCATGTTCGTGTCCCATAGACTTTAACGGTGTTCGAACAAATTTTTTGCCTGTTCGCAAGTTCTGGTGTGAACCGAACAGGGGGGTGTTCGGCTCATCCCTACTGCCCACTGCGATGCCCTCCACACTCCTCTGCTGTACATACTGCCAACTATCTTTCTCTCCACACTCCTCTCCTGTACATACTGCCCTCATACCTTCCACTCTCCTCTCCTGTACATACTGCCCCATCATACCCTCCACACCCCTCTCCTGTACATACTGCCCACTGGCATACCCTCCACACTCCTCTCCTGTACATACTGCCAACTATCTTTCTCTCCACACTCCTCTCCTGTACATACTGCCTACTGTCATACCCTCCACACTCCTCTCCTGTACATACTGCTAACTATCTTTCTCTCCACACTCCTCTCCTGTACATACTGCCCTCATACCTTCCACTCTCCTCTCCTGTACATACTGCCCCATCATACCCTCCACACTCCTCTCCTGTACATACTGCCCACTGGCATACCCTCCCTACTCCCTATACATAGTGCCCACTGTCATATGCTCCACACTCGTCTCCTGTACATACTGCTCACTGTCCTACCCTCCACACTCCTCTCCTATACATAGTGCCCACTGTCATATCCTCCACACTCGTCTCCTGTACATACTGCTCAGTATCATACCATCCACACTCCTCTCCTGTACATACTGCCCACTGCGATGCCCTCCACACTCCTCTGCTGTACATACTGCCCACTGTCATACCCTCCACCAGTGGCGGAAGTATAGGGGTCGCTGAGGTCGCCATGGTGACTGGGCCCCATGCTGCAGGGGGCCCCTGAGGGCCCCCCTGTTTATCTTGATAGGAGGAGCGGCTGAGATCGATCTCTCCATCGTCGGCCAAACTGTAATCGGCACTGTGCGGGGAGCTTGTCACACTGATCTAAAGTGAAAGCAGTGTGTGCTGTGCTCTTTGTCTCCCCCCTACAGTGCAGTACCCGGCAGGAAGAGGTAAGGTAAAGCACTGCCGTTTTTTAAAAGGCTTTCTGTATGTGTGTTTATATGTGTGTTCATGTATGTGTATGTGTGTGTTCTTATATGTGTGTTCATGTATGTGTGTGTTCTTATATGTGTGTTCATGTATGTGTGTGTGTGTGTTCTTATATGTGTGTTCATGTATGTGTGTGTGTGTGTTCTTATATGTGTGTTCATGTATGTGTGTGTGTGTGTTCTTATATGTGTGTTCATGTATGTGTGTGTGTGTTCTTATATGTGTGTTCATGTATGTGTATGTGTGTGTTCTTATATGTGTGTTCATGTATGTGTGTGTGTGGTCTTATATGTGTGTTCATGTATGTGCATGTGTGTGTTCTTATATGTGTGTTCGTGTATGTGTGTGTTCTTATATGTGTGTTCATGTATGTGTATGTGTGTGTTCTTATATGTGTGTTCTTATATGTGTGTTCATGTATGTGTATGTGTGTGTTCTTATATGTGTGTTCATTTATGTGTATGTGTGTGTTCTTATATGTGTGTTCTTATATGTGTGTTCATGTATGTGTATGTGTTTGCATGTGTTTATATGTGTATTTATATATGTATATATGTGTTTGTGTGTGTATATACAGTATATGTGTGTGTATATTATGTGTGTGTTTATCTATGTGTGTGTTTAGATGCAAAGATGGCCCATGCATTAAGGGCGCACGGGCGCCGCCCCCTCTCTCCAGCCACCCCTCTATCACCAATGGATAGATTCATGCATTGCATGAATCTATCTATGGCCGCCGCTGCCACCCCCTATTCAGGCGCCCAGCCCCTTTTTGGGCGCAGGGAACCTGAATTACAGCGGCGGGGGTGTTTTTGAAGCACCGGATTAGAGCCATAGGCTCTAATAGGCATCAAAAAAGGTGACCTCGCAGGCCACTCAGCTGTGTTAGAAAAGCGAATGACCATTCGCTTTCCTAACACTAAACCGCCTCTCCACCAATCAGGTGCTCGGGTCTGTTACCCGTCACCTGATTGGCTGAAATGACAGGCGCCGCTATTGGAAGCCTATCAGGGGGAGAGAATGGGAGATGTGGACAGCAGGAGACGCATGGAGGACCCCACTCGTCGCAGTCACCCGCTGCCCCACCAAGACAGGGTAAGTGCCGATGAGCGGTCGGGGGTCACACTGGGGGCATTTAATTGGCACACTGGCAGCATTTAATGGGCACACTGGCAGCATTTGGCACAGTGGCTGCGTTTGATGGAACACTGGCAGCATTTAATGGGCACAGTGGCAGCGTTTGATGGCACAGTGGCAGAATTTGATGGGCACACTGGCAGCATTTAATGGGCACAGTGGCAGCGTTTGATGGGCACACTGGCAGCGTTTGATGGGCATAGTGGCAGCGTTTGGCACAGTGGCTGCAATTGATGGCACACTGGCAGCATTTAATGGGCACACTGGCAGCATTTGATGGGCACACTGGCAGCATTTAATGGGCACCAAGACAGGGTAAGTGCCGATGAGCAGTCAGGGGTCACACTGGGGGCATTTAATGGGCACACTGGCAGCATTTAATGGGCACACTGGCAGCATTTGGCACAGTGGCTGCGTTTGATGGAACACTGGCAGCATTTAATGGGCACAGTGGCAGCGTTTGATGTCACAGTGGCAGAATTTGATGGGCACACTGGCAGCATTTAATGGGCACACTGGCAGCATTTAATGGGCACACTGGCAGCGTTTGATGGGCATAGTGGCAGCGTTTGGCACAGTGGCTGCAATTGATGGCACAGTGGCTGCGTTTGATGGCACACTGGCAGCATTTAAGTGGCAGCGTTTGATGGGCACAGTGGCTGCGTTTGATGGGCACAGTGGCTGCGTTTGATGGGCACAGTGGCTGCATTTGATGGGCACAGTGGCTGCGTTTGATGGCACACTGGCAGCATTTAAGTGGCACAGTAGCTGCAATTGATGGGCACAGTGGCTGCATTTGATGAGGAGGAGGGAGTTGTTCCCTGAGGAGGAGGGATTTGTTCCCTGAGGAGGAGAAGGAGGAGGAGGAGGGAGTTGTTCCCTGAGGAGGAGGAGGGAGGTTTTCCCTGAGGAGGAGGAGGGAGTTGTTCCCTGAGGAGGAGGAGGGAGTTGTTCCCTGAGGAGGAGGAGGGAGTTGTTCCCTGAGGAGGAGGGAGTTGTTCCCTGAGGAGGAGGGATTTGTTCCCTGAGGAGGAGGAGGAGGGAGTTGTTCCCTGAGGAGGAGGAGGGAGTTGTTCCCTGAGGAGGAGGGAGTTGTTCCCTGAGGAGGAGGAGGAGGGAGTTGTTCCCTGAGGAGGAGGAGGGAGTTGTTCCCTGAGGAGGAGGGAGTTGTTCCCTGAGGAGGAGGAGGGAGTTGTTCCCTGAGGAGGAGGGAGTTGTTCCCCGAGGAGGATGGAGTTGTTCCCTGAGGAAGAGGAGGGAGTTGTTCACTGAGGAGGAGGAGGGAGTTGTTCCTTGAGGAGGAGGGAGTTGTTCCCTGAGGAGGAGGAGGGAGTTGTTCCCTGAGGAGAAGGGAGTTGTTCAGTGAGGAGGAGGAGGAGGGAGTTGTTCCCTGAGGAGGAGGAGGGAGTTGTTCCCTGAGGAGGAGGGAGTTGTTCCCTGAGGAGGAGGAGGGAGTTGTTCCCTGAGGAGGAGGGAGTTGTTCCCTGAGGAGGATGGAGTTGTTCCCTGAGGAGGAGGAGGGAGTTGTTCACTGAGGAGGAGGGAGTTGTTCACTGAGGAGGATGGAGTTGTCCCTTGAGGAGGAGGGAGTTGTTCACTGAGGAGGATGGAGTTGTTCCTTGAGGAGGAGGGAGTTGTTCACTGAGGAGGATGGAGTTGTTCCTTGAGGAGGAGGGAGTTGTTCACTGAGGAGGAGGGAGTTGTTCCTTGAGGAGGATGGAGTTGTTCACAGAGGAGGAGGGAGTTGTTCACTGAGGAGGATGGAGTTGTTCCTTGAGGAGGAGGGAGTTGTTCACTGAGGAGGATGGAGTTGTTCCTTGAGGAGGATGGAGTTGTTCACAGAGGAGGAGGGAGTTGTTCACTGAGGAGGAGGGAGTTGTTCACTGAGGAGGAGGGAGTTGTTCCTTGAGGAGGATGGAGTTGTTCACTGAGGAGGAGGGAGTTGTTCACTGAGGAGGACGGAGTTGTTCCTTGAGGAGGATGGAGTTGTTCCTTGAGGAAGATGGAGTTGTTCACTGAGGAGGAGGGAGTTGTTCACTGAGGAGGATGGAGTTGTTCCCTGAGGAGGAGGAGGAGGGAGTTGTTCCCTGAGGAGGAGGGATTCGTTCCCTGAGGAGGAGGAGGGAGTTGTTCCCTGAGGAGGAGGAGGGAGGTTTTCCCTGAGGAGGAGGAGGAGGGAGTTGTTCCCTGAGGAGGAAGGAGTTGTTCCCTGAGGAGGAGGGATTTGTTCCCTGAGGAGGAGGAGGAGGAGGGAGTTGTTCCCTGAGGAGGAGGAGGGAGGTTTTCCCTGAGGAGGAGGAGGAGGGAGTTGTTCACTGAGGAGGAGAGAGTTGTTCCCTGAGGAGGAGGAGGGAGGTTTTCCCTGAGGAGGAGGAGGGAGTTGTTCCCTGAGGAGGAGGAGGAGGGAGTTGTTCCCTGAGGAGGAGGGAGTTGACATATGATATCCATTGCTTCCATGTAGGTATTGTAGCCACCATCCAGTATCTAGCAATACATTTCCTAGCCAGGTACAATAGTCTAGTGATTATAATATACAATCCCTTCTGGTACATTTCCTCATCTATGGCTCCTAGCGGATATACTAAGGGTACCTGAGCCAGGCTAGAAATATATTGTATGACCTCAGTCCAATAAGGATTACATTTTGGGCATCTACAGATCATATTTTTAAAGTCGCTTGGTTGGGCTTTACATGGTGGGCATAGCAGAGATTCGCTCATCCCCCCCAGTCATATCGTTTCTCAGGTGTCTTGTAAGCCCTGTGTAGTATAAATAGCTGTGACAGCCTATGAGATGCCGAGATAGAGGCGACTGGGATCAATTCCAAGGCCATATCCCACTGATCTCCATCAATGTCTCCAATGTCAGACACCTATTTTGCTCTACACTTCAAAGAAGCTGGATCTTGGATGGAGAACAGAGTTGCATACATTTTAGATAATAAACCCGTCCTTGCCTCTGCTTGAAGGATCTCCAGCAACAGAGGAGAGGTACTTAGATGGTAATTTTTAAATAATTACAGTGCCCCATTAGACCACTTGGGATGAATTGGAGTGGAGACTGCGAGCCAGGCCTTCTCATCCAACATCAGTGCCTGACCTCACAAATGTGCTTCTGGAAGAATGGTCAAACATTCCCATAAACACACTCCTAAACCTTGTGGACAGCCTTCCCAGAAGAGTTGAAGCTGTTATAGATGCAAAGGGTGGGCCAACTCAATATTGAACCCTACGGACTAAGACTGTGATGCCATTAAAGTTCATGTGCGTGTAAAGGCACGCGTCCCAATACTTTTGGTAATATAGTGTATATGAAAACAGATGTCGTTATCCCTTTAGTATTTACACTCGGAGCCTCGAGGAAGGTGCTGTGCCGATAAGTCTGAACTCTATTTATCTCCCCCGGCTGTATATTGCACAGGAATCCTTTATAGTACTATGTGTCCTTGGTTAAACTCTGGTGTAAAGTTCACCATACAATAATAAATATGAGATAAAGGGTAGTTGGGGTGAGTATGGGACAACATTGTCCATGGAGATTAGAAGGAAAAGCAACCCTTGTACTGTGCGCTCATTACATAGATATATAGTAGGTGAGGTTGAAAAAACACACAAGTCCATCAAGTCCAAACTATATGTGATTATATGTCAGTATTACATTGTATATCCCTGTATATTGCGTTCATTCAGGTGATTATCTAATAGTTTCTTGAAATTATCAATGCTCCTCGCTGAGACCACCGCCTGTGGAAGGGAATTCCACATCCTTGCTGCTCTTACAGTAAAGAACCCTCTACGTAGTTTAAGGTTAAACCTCTTTTCTTCTAATTTTAATGAGTGGCCAAAAGTCTTATTAAACTCCTTCTGCAAAAAAAGTTTTATCCCTATTGTGGGGTCACCAGTACAGTATTTGTATATTGAAATCATATTCCCTCTCAAGCGTCTCTTCTCCAGAGAGAATAAGTTCAGTGCTCACAACCTTTCCTCATAACTAAGATCCTCCAGACCCTTTATTAGCTTTGTTGCCCTTCTTTGTACTCGCTCCATTTCCAGTACATCCTTCCTGAGGACTGGTGCCCAGAACTGGACACCATACTCCAGGTGCGGCCGGACCAGAGTCTTGTAGAGCGGGAGAATTATCGTTTTATTTCTGGAGTTGATCCCTTTTTAATGCCAATATTCTGTTTGCTTTGTTAGCAGCAGCTTGGCATTGCATGTCATTGCTAAACCTATCATCTACTAGGTCCAAATTAGGCCCAATTAGCCATTTTCCCTCCCCGGTGTCATGTGACTTGTTAGTGTTACAAGGTCTCAGGTGTGAATGGGGAGCAGGTGTGTTAAATTTGGTGTTATCGCTCTCACTCTCTCATACTGGTCACTGGAAGTTCAACATGGCAGCTCATGGCAAAGAACTCTCTGAGGATCAGAAAAAAAAGAATTGTTGCTCTACATAAAGATGGCCTAGGCTATAAGAATATTACCAAGACCCTGAAACTGAGCTGCAGCACGGTGGCCAAGACCATACAGTGGTTTAACAGGACAGGTTCCACTCAGAACAGGCCGCGCCATGGTTGACCCAAGAAGTTAAGCACACGTGCTCAGCGTCATATCCAGAGGTTGTCTTTGGGAAATAGACGTATGAGTGCTGCCAGCATTGCTGCAGAGTTTGAATGAGTGGGGGGTCAGCCTGTCAGTGCTCAGACCATACGCCGCACACTGCATCAAATTGGTCTGCATGGCTGTCATCCCAGAAGGAAGTCTCTTCTAAAGATGATGCACAAGAAAGCCTGCAAACAGTTTGCTGAAGACAAGCAGACTAAGAACATGGATTACTGGAACCATGTCCTGTGGTCTGATGAGACCAAGATAAACTTATTTGGTTCAGATGGTGACAAGCGTGTGTGGCGGCAACCAGGTGAGGAGGACAAAGACAAGTGTGTCTTACATACAGTCAAGCATGGTGGTGGGAGTGTCATGGTCGGAGGCTGCATGAGTGCTGCCAGCACTGGGGAGCTACAGATCATTGAGGGAACCATGAATGCCAACATGTACTGTGACATACTGAAGCAGAGCATGATCCCCTCCCTTCAGAGACTGGGCCGCAGGGCAGTATTCCAACATGATAACCACCCCAAACACACCTCCAAGACGACCACTGCCATGCTAAAGAAGCTGAGGGTAAAGGTGATGGTCTGGCCAAGCATGTCTCCAGACCTAAACCCTACTGAGCATCTGTGGGACATCCTCAAACGGAAGGTGGAGAAGCGCAAGTTCTCTAACATCCACCAGCTCTGTGATGTCATCATGGAGGAGTGGAAGAGAACCTCAGTGGCAACCTGTGAAGCTCTGGTGAACTCCATGCCCAAGAGGGTTAAGGCAGTGCTGGAAAATAATGGTGGCCACACAAAATATTGACACATGGGCCCAATTTGGACATTTTCACTTAGGGGTGTACTGACTTTTGTTGCCAGCGGTTTAGACATTAATGGCTGTGTGTTGAGTTATTTTGAGGGGACAGAAAATTTACACTGTTATACAAGCTGTGAAAAGGTATAATAAAATATTTACAAAAATGTGAGGGGTGTACTCACTTTTATGAGATACTGTATAATATATATATATATATATATATATATATATATATATATATATATATATATATATATATATATATACACACACTTATATATATATATATATATATATATATATATATATATATATATATATATATATATATATATATATATATATATATCTCAGAGGTGCCTATCTATGTGTATAAGGGGGCAATGGGCTATAAGACCATATCCTTCATAAATCTGCTCTAAACCCTACAGAGTGTAAATAATATAGATCATGTCACTGAAAATGAATGTTGTTATCTTGAGTCACTGATGACAGAAGGTGAATTTGGAGGCTCTCACCTGATGTCTATAGTTGTACCAACCATTGGAGCCGGCCACCAGGACCACCCAGTGCTTCCCACCATTTTCTAGGTCATCAATTGGGATGGAGGTGGCCAGGACGGCGAGGCCGAGGAATAGCATTACTGGAAACATCTTCAAAAAGGTATCCGATCCCTGAAGAGACAACATGAAGAGTGATTATACACAGGGAGCATGAGGGATATCTCCTCAGGTTGTATGTTCTGGTCCACAGACCTCAATCTACAATACCCCACTGGAGTCCAAGCATGTACACCAAGACACCCACTAGATATTACCACCAAGTAACATATTACTATAGATCAACCAATATCCTGACATCCTGCTGTGCGGGGTTGTGTGATAGACCTGCGGTTGCTGGTAGACATACACTACACCACAGAGCTGATTGAACTTTAGCTTGTTTTATGAATTGAGTGCAAAATCATGTAACATTTTGTTGAAGTGGTTGTACCAGGGTGATGTCTGCAACCAGAGGCAAACCCCTGCTTTTAGAGCTGGTGGTCGGGTTGGCTTTCTCATGATAACAGCCAATACGGCTAATGAGCCGCTCGGCCGTTATCATGAGCGGTGTCCGCCGGCTGGCTGGAGACCCGAACGAAGCCAAAAACAGCTTTGATCGTGTCCGATGTAGTAACCTGGAAGCAACGTCACTTCTGGTTTACCCAGCTCCCCTTTTTCTAAAATATGTCAGTATTCCAAAACCAGTGGCGGCTGGTGCTCAACATTTTTGGGGCGCGCAAACAAACTGAAAAATACTGAACCGCATCCCCCAATCAATTGCAGCCTCACTGTTCCCATCAATTGCAGCCTAACTGTGCCTATCAAACGCAGCCACTTGTGCCCATCATATGCAGCCACTGTGCCCACTGTCCCCCCACTAGCCGGGCTCACGGCTCTGGCAGTGCATCCAAACCAAACCCCCCCCGCACGCATGTGGCTCTGGCAGACTCCTCCTGACACTTACCAGGCAGAAGCTCCTCTCCAGCGTGTGTCTCTCCTCAGCTCCTCTTCCTAAGCACCAGACATCCAATAGGGTGACCTGGCACTTTGACCAATCAGCAAAAAGGTCTGATGCCCGGCCTCCTGATTGGCGGGGAGGAAGGTTAGTGTGAAAATAGCGAAAATTAATTTGCTATCATCACACAATTGGGTGGGATCAGGGCGCACTCTCTGCGCCCCGAGCCCACCATATTTTGAAACCTATTAGAGCCTCTGGCTCTAATCAGGTGCATCAAAAAATACCACCCCCACCCACCCCTGCCATAGGAATCCATGCATCTGGCATCCTGAAAGGGGCCGGGCGTATGGATGGGGGGGGGCGGCGCCCGCACATCTAGTAGCAAAAAGCAATATTTTTTACTTTTTGCTATAAAAATTATCCCTCAAAAATACATAAAACATTTTTTCCCTCAGTTTAGGTCGATATGTATTCTTCTACATATTTTTGGTAAAAAAAAAATCGCAATAAGCGTATATTGATTGTTTTGCGCAAAAGTTATAGCATCTACAAAATAGGGGATAGATTTTAGACATGTACGCCATCAATAAATTTGTTTCGTTCCATTTCTTTTCGTACAAAAATTAATTCGTATTTCGTAATTCCTGCCCGAAATTCAATTCGGATTCGTACGAAATACGAATTTTCGTTAGATTCGTAAACTTTTCTCAAAAAAACTAAAGTTCATTATGATAAATTTATCATTATGAGGGGTTCCCACCATCCCTGTGCTGTGCTGACTTCCTCTGATTGGTGAACAAAACACCAGTCACGTTTCTGTTGTAATGGAACTTGGATCCGAAATTCCGAAATTCGTTGACGAAATTTCGTATTTTGTAAGCATAGAAATTCTCATAGGGTTCCCACCATCCCTGTGCTGAGTTCCCAGGTCTGAGTGTACACCCGCTGTGCCCATTATGAGGGGTTCCCACCATCCCTGTGCTGAGTTCCCGGGTCTGTACACCCGCTGTGCCCATTATGAGGGGTTCCCACCATCCCTGTGCTGAGTTCCCGGGTCTGTACACCCGCTGTGCCCATTATGAGGGGTTCCCACCATCCCTGTGCTGAGTTCCCGGGTCTGTACACCCGCTGTGCCCATTATGAGGGGTTCCCACCATCCCTGTGCTGAGTTCCCAGGTCTGTACACCTGCTGTGCCCATTATGAGGGGTTCCCACCATCCCTGTGCTGAGTTCCCGGGTCTGTACACCCGCTGTGCCCATTATGAGGGGTTCCCACCATCCCTGTGCTGAGTTCCCAGGTCTGTACACCCGCTGTGCCCATTATGAGGGGTTCTCACCATCCCTGTGCTGTGCTGACTTCCTCTGATTGCTGAACAAAACACCAGTCACGTTTCTGTTTGGATCCAAAATTTCGAAATTCGTTAACAAAATGTCCTATTTCGTATAAAATTTGTAAGCATAGAAATTCCCATAGGGTTCTCACCATCCCTGTCTTGAGTTCCCGGGTCTGTACACCTGCTGTGCCCATTATGAGGGGTTCCCTCCATCCCTGTGCTGATTTCCCGGGTTTTTAACTTTTCGTAACAATTACGAATGTTCGTTATGAATTTGGATCTGAAATTCGTAAACGAAATTTCGTATTTCGTACAGAATTCGTATGCATAAAAATTCGTATTTCGGATTCGTACGAATGTCTAAGATTTAACACCAGCCCTACAGTCAAGCACGGAGGTGGAAACATGATGCTTTGGGGCTGTTTCTCTGCTAAAAATACAGACTGACTTTGCCATATTGAGGGGCCAATGGATGGGGTCATGTATTGTAAGATCTTGGATGAGAACTTTATTCCCTCAGCCAGAACACTGAAGTTGGGTCCTGGATGGGTCTTCCAGCATGACAATGACCCAAAACATACCGCCAAGGCAATAAAGAAGAAGCACATTAAGGTCATGGAGTGGCCTCACCAGTCTCCAGACCTTAATCCTATGGAAAATTTATTGAGGGAGCTGAAACTTCGACTTAGCAAGAGACAGCCAAGAAACCCTAAGGATTTAGAGAAGATCTGTAAAGAAGAGCGGACCAAAATCCCTCCTGAGATGTGTTCAAACCTGGTCACCACCTACAGGAAACATCTGACCTCTGTGCTTGCCAACAAGGGTTTCTCCACCAAGTACTCAGTCATGTTTGGCTTGGGGATCAAACAACTGCAACTCAATTTGTAACATTTGTTTTATGTGTTTTTTCTGCATTCTTGGTTAATATTCCATCTTGATCATTTAAAATACACCTATGATAAAAATTATAGACCCTTCAATTCTTTCTAAGTGGACAAACGTACAAAATCTGCAGGGTGTCAATTATTTTCCCCACTGTATACCATAAAGGCCCCCCCCCCAGGTGACTGTAGACATCAATATCAGCAGCAGCCATGAGCTTGCCATTTTGAATAACGCCTTAGAAGACAAGAAATTACAAAGTGTCTATAAATTCATGACTTGCCTACAGAGTGCACAGTCCCCAGTCTGAAGGATATACAAAAATAGGAAATATGGAACAGCAAAAAATATCAGTCACATAAATAAATTAGATAGAGGTGATTAGTTCTGATTATGCAAGAATTTTAATACTTTAAAGCCGCCCAGTGCTGCACATTTTCTGCTCTCAACCTGTCCAGCTTCTACCTGTCTAGCCAAGCAAGGCTCACCTATAGTCAGCACATTGATTATCAGCACAGCCCCCTCAGATGTGCAAAAAAACACTACCAATCAGTGCCCAGCATTACACCAATAAAACACCCTTCAAGTGCCCACCACAGTGCCAATCAGTGCCCACCACAGTGCCAAGCAGAGCCCACCAGTAACACCTGTAACTAACACATCAGTACCTCATCAGTGCTGCCCATCAGTGCCACCTGTCAGTGCCAATCAGTACCACCTATCAGTGCCAATCAGTGCCGCCTGTCAGTGCCCATCACACCCGCCTGTCAGTGCCCATAACAGCCGCCTGTCAGTGCCCATCAATGCCGCCTGTCAGTGTGTCGCCTGTCAGGGTCCATCAGTGCCGCCTATTAGTGCCCATCAGTGCTACATATCAGTGCTGCTTATTGGTGCCCATCAGTGCCACTTCATCACTGCCAACTCATCAGTGCCCATCAGTGCCGCCTCATCAGTGCCGCCTCATTAGTGCCCGTCAGTGAAGGGGAAAACAAAATTTTATGACAAAAAATAAGAAAAACTTTTTTTTTTTCAAAAATTTAGGTCTTTTTTAGTTTGTTTATCAAAAAATAAAAAACACAGAGGTGATCAAATACCACCAAAAGAAAGCTCTATTTGTGGGTAGAAAATTATAAAAATGTTGTTTGGGTACAGTGTTACATGACCGCGCAATTGTCATTCAAAGTTGTTTTTGCTAGAAAATTACTCAGAACCCCCAAACATGATATATATATATGTGGTTTGAACTCCATTTTGAACTCCATTTACATATGCGGGCGCGACCTTCGTATGCATTCGCTTCTGCGTGCGAGTATGAGGGGATGGGGGCATTTTTTTAAATGTTATTGTTTATTTAATTTTTTTATTTTTACACTTTCCCTTTACGAAGGATTTTTTAAATTTTTTTGACCACTTTTATTCCTTTGTAATAGGAATAGGGCATGGCAGGTCCTCTTTACAGAGAGATCTGGGGTCTATAAGACCATCTGGTCCACAGTCAGCTCTATGGTAAACCACCACCAACACTGGTGGACTAATTTCCGGCTCCCTGATCGCATAGGCGAGCTTGGAGAAGCATTGGAGGGCAGCTGAAGGTGGGGGACATCCTCCGCCGCCTGTAAAAGCAATCAAGGGGGTGAATAGCTCCATTCAAAGTCCAGGATGTCATATGATGCATAGTTGACAACAATGTAAAAAAAATGTGGGACACTTTTGTGGCTGTAGGAGGAGCCGTACAATAATTAATGGGCGGGGCATTCGTTTGTAGGCGTGGCTTAGGAAAATATACAAGTGCGGCGAAGAATGGGCGTGATTTACGCGACATAGTGGGCGTGGGTTAAATGGGCGTGGCTCAAGAGGGTGTGGTTAGAGTCTGAGATGAATGAGGGATGGAGAGGGAGAGAGGGGGAGAGGGATTAGAGGGGGAGAGGGAAATGATGGGACAGCAGCCCCAGATCCTACACAATAAAAATATGTGTATTCTAGAAAGTTTAACAATAAGCAGATAAAGATACTCCAAACACCTGGTGTTAGCACTTCAATCATCCCGGCACCATGGTTGTTATGGTGTCAGGATGATTGAAGTGCATTATTTCTATTATTACATTGTAATATAAAATGAAATCATTCAACTCACCATAATGCAGAATCAGTGGGATCCCTGAGCGTGTCACTAGCCACGTCGCCTGCCACCAGCCGTCTGTCCTTACGTCAGATGTCCCAGCAGAGTCCGTCCTTGCATCAGGTGCCCCCAGCAGAGCCCCCCTTACATCAGATGTCCCTAGCAGAGCCCCTCTCACACCAGGAGTCCCCAGCAGAGCCCCCCTCACATCAGGTGTCCCTGGCGGAGCTCCCCCTCACATCAGGTGTCCCCGGCGGAGCTCCCCCTCACATCAGGTGTCCCCAGCGGAGCTCCCCCTCACATCACGTGTCCCCAGCGGAGCTCCCCCTCACATCAGGTGTCCCCGGCAGAGCCCCCCTCACATCAGGTGTCCCCGCCAGAGCCCCCCCTCACATCAGGTGTCCCCGGTAGAGCCCCCCTCACATTAGGTGTCCCCGGCAGAGCCCTCCTCACATTAGGTGTCCCCAGTGGAGCCCCCCTCACATCAGGTGTCCCCAGTGGAGCCCCTCTTGCATCAGGTGTGTGTCCCCAAAGGAGCCCCCCCTCACATCAGGAGTCCCACAGTGATGTGCCCCCCCACCTCAGAGGTGTCCTAGTAGTCACGTGTCCGCAGCATGACTAGAACCCCCGCCCCTTTCCATATCAGACAGGAAGACAGCTGGGGGGGCTAGATGGAGCTCCTGCATCACCGCCCACCCTCCGCCCCGCTCCGCCTCACCCCGCCTACCGCCCTGCTGCCAGTCTGATATGGAAAGGGGCGGGGGGTAGGCGGGGTGAGGCGGGGCGGAGGGTGGACTGGCGATGCAGGAGCTCCATCTAGCCCCCCCCAGCCACCTTCCTGAACTTCATCAAAATGGGGGAAGGCGGAAACATTGTCTCCGCCGGCCGCGGACCTCTAGCGGCGGTGGCGAATCATGAGGAACCAGATTTCTCGGGACATTTCCCGGGACACCAGAAATTCGGGAATTGGGCCCAAGTCCAAATCTGGGACAGTTGGCAAGTATGTATGATGTCCTTGGGCTGGAAGTGGTTAAAGGACAACTGTACTGTGGACATTTTGCCTTCCCTGGCTGCTCCCTCATCAACTTGCTATTTACATTATTAACTACTTGACCTCCTGGAAGGCTCCAGTCACACTTGTACGACTCCGTAAAGTTGAGCGATTTTTTGGAGAGCAGCTTTGATGCAAATTTGGATGGGTGCGACTTGGATGTGACTTGTCCCTCTGCAAAGTTGGACCCGCTGTTGTTGCATGTAAAACATTCAGGTCTGAGTTTCATGCAACTTTTGAGGCTTAACATTGAAGTCTATGGCCCTCAAGTTGCTTGAAAGTCAAACCAAAGTAGTGCATGAAAAGTGCCTTGAAAAAATATTCATACCCCTTGAAATGTTCCACATTTTGACATGTTACAACCAAAAACATAAATGTATTTTATTGGGATTTTATGTGATAGACCAACACAAAGTGGCACATAATTGTGAAGTGGAAGGAAAATGATAAATGTTTTTTAGAATTTTTTACAAATAAATATGTGAAAAGTGTGGCATGCATTTGTATTCAGCCCCCTTTACCCTGATAACCCTAACTGAAATCTAGTGGAACCAATTACCTTCAGAAGTCACCTAATTAGTAAATAGAGTCCACCTGTGTATAATTGAATGTTAGTATACATACAGCTGTTCTGTGAAGCCCTCAGAGGTTTGTTAGAGAACCTTAGAGAACAAACAGCATCATGAAGGCCAAGGAACACACCAGACAGGCCAGGGCTTAAGATTTGGAGAAGTTTAAAGCAGGGTTAGGGTATAAAAAAATATCCCAAGCTTTGAACATCTCACGGAGTACTGTTCAATTCATCATCCAAAAATGGAAAGAGTATGGCACAACTGCAAACCTACCAAGACATGGCCGTCCACCTAAACTGACCGGCCGGACAAGGAGAACATTCATCAGAGAAGAAGCCAAGCGGTCCATGGTAACTCTGGAGGACCTGCAGAGATCCACAGCTCAGGTGGGAGAATCTGTCCACAGGACAACTATTAGTCGTGCACTCCACAAATCTGGCCTTTATAGAAGAGTGGCAAGAAGAAAGCCATAAAAAGACCCCATTTGCAATTTGGGGAAGCCATGTGGGGGACGCAGCAAACATGTGGAAGAAGGTGTTCTGGTCAGATGAGAGCAAATTTGAACTTTTTGGCCTAAAAGCAAAACGCTATGTGTGGTGGAAAACTAACACTGCACATCACCCTGAACACACCATCCCCACCGTGAAACATGGTGGTGGCAGCATCATGTTGTGGGGATGCTTTCTTCAGCAGGGACAGGGATGTAATCTGATGTAATGGGGGGATCTTTGATTTGAAGGGAGAATGTCTTATGTGACGGGGAACTCTGATGTGATGGGTAGACATCTGATGTGATGGGTGAACCTCTGATGTGATGGGGTAATCTCTGATGTGATGGGGGAATCTCTGATGTGATGGGAGGGCCTCTAAATTGATGGAGGAACCTCTGATGTGATGGGGGACCTTTGATGTGATGGAGGAATCTCTATTGTGATGGGGGACCTCTGATGCGATGGGGGAATCTCTGATGTGATGGGGGAATCTTTGATGCGATGGAGGAACCTCTGATGTGACGGGTGGACCTTGGATGTGATGGGGAGCCTTTGATGTGATGAGCGAATCTCTATTGTGATAGGTGAACCTCTGATGTGATGGGTGGACCTCTGATGTGATAGGTGGTCCTTTGATGTGATGGGTGGAATCTCTGATGTGATGGGTGGAATCTCTGATGTGATGGGGGAATCTCTGATGTGATGGGTGGACCTTTTATGTGATGGGGAACCTTGGATGTGATGGGGAACCTTTGATGTGATGGGGGAATCTCTATTGTGATAGGGGAAGCTCTGATGTGATGGGAGGACCTCTGATGTGATAGGGAGACCTCTGATGTGACTGGAGGACCTCTAATGTGAAGTTAATTTCATCATGGTTGCGTGCATTGCCCCAGGCTCAGGTTCCCTATTGGTAAGTAATTTTCTGATGTGATGGTGGGGAACCTTGATGTAATGAGGGGAGCTCTAATGTGATGCGAGGATCTCTGATGTGAAAGGGGGCTTGATGTAAAGTTAATTTCCTCAAGGAGGTTATAAGCATCGTCCCAGACTCAGGTTTTCCAATGACAAGTAACATTTACATTTTGTACATTGTAGAATAGGGGTGCCTCAGGATTTTCTATATTTTTAAAATGTGCCGTGACTGAAAAAAGGATGAGAAATGCTGAGCTTGATGACTACAGGAAAGGTGGAATGCATAGGGGGTATGTTTTAAACAAACATTTGAGGGGGGCTTGGGGGGTAAGGTGGAGAGTTGGAAGGGTGGGCAGTAGTCAAAAACCTGAAGTTCTTGCTTAACACGCTCAGTGGACCGGCCCTAAAGACAAAGGTATGTATGTGTTTCTAGGTAGGGTTGCGGATTAAAACAAACCTGTAACTTTGACCCCTATGGAGGACAGCCCTGGTTTACTTTAAAGGGACATACTACTCCCTGTACTTTTATTTTCTCCATCTCCCCCCCTCCCTGCCATAGGTATTACCTTTTTTATCACTTGACCCTCTCTCTTAGATTGTAAGCTCTAAGGAGCAGGGCCCTCTGATTCCTCCTGTATTAAACTTTATTGTGACTGTACTGTCTGCCCTCATGTTGTAAAGCGCTGTGTAAACTGTCAACTCTATATAAATCCTGTATAATAATAATAATAATAATAATACTCATGTGTTGGATTTTTTATTATCTGGAGATAAAGTAGGACATTTCAGTTTAAATTTTTGAGAAGGAGGCTTCAAAATTCCGATCTGACATCACCACAATAAGAAGTAAAATCTATTCAAAGCTAAAAGCTACACAAGAAAATAATCACATTTATTGTATAATCTCATTTTATTATTACAGGTGGTATTGCATAAAACAAAATTATGACAAGAAGAGGTGTTTTGCTGCCCCCTTGTGACTGAAAAAGAGTACAACATGTTACGACTAGAAAAACACAACAAAAACTGTGGTAGGCAAACAGTGCTGATGACCCATAGATAGTCCTGGATTTCCAAGTTGTGTCCCTGGTTATCAAAACTGATCAAATACACCAGGGGTTGGCAACCGTGGCACTCGAACTGTAGTGAAACTACAAATCCCATCATGCCTTTGCCTCTAGGAGTCATGCCTGTGATTGTTAGGGTCTTGCAATGTCTCATGGGACTTGTAGTTTCAAGACAGCTGGAGAGCCGCGGTTGCCTACCCCTGAAATACACCATCATCGTTTACTGCAAAACAACATTTAACATTCAACAACAGGATCCAAATTCTAATTTTAAAAAATGTATCATTTATTTATTTCAGGTACTTATATAGCACTGTCAATTTGCGCAGCACTTTACATATACATTGTACATTCACATCTGTCCCTACCCTCAAGGAGCTTACAATCTAAGGTCCCTAACTCACATTCATACATATACTAGGGCCATTTTTTTTTTAGACAGGACCTAACAGCATGTCTTTAGAGTGTGGGAGGAAACCGGAGTACCTGGAGGAAACCCATGCAGGCACAGGGACAACATGCAAACTCCAGGCAGATGGTGTCGTGGTTGGGATTCGAACCAGTGACCCTTTTTGCTGCTGGGTGAAAGTGCTAACCACTACACCACTGTGCTGCCCAATGATGATCATAATTGGTTATATGAGTACAAAAATAAATGAAATGGGACTTTAAATACCCCTCCAATGGCAGATGTACACAAGAAAATATATTAAAAAATACACATATCTTTATTACATTCCATTAAAACCTCATATTGAAAACATACCATTAATACATAGACTTCAAGTTTACCAATTGTCTTCCATTTAGGGAAGTAGAGGATGTATGGAATGATCATCCTCTGAGATTATGATGTGTGAGTCGACGCGTTTCATGGATGATCTGCTTCCTCAGGACCTCAAATCTCATGTAAAAGTACAACTGGACACTAAGAAAACACTTCCAAAAAATTGTCATTCAATATAGCTTCAGAACAGTACTGTTAGGAACCATTATTCAGACTGAGACAGAAGTGCAGTAAAAATCACACTATTTAATAAAATGAGCAAACGTAGTCAAAACATAGCCAGAGTTCGGTAACCAGGACGGGTAGTCAGAACAGGCCAGAGAAGTAGGAGTCCAGAGATCAGCAAAGTCGGGTGCATCAATCAGGATCAGGAACCAGAAGGGAAGTCAGCCAAGCAAAAGTCTTTCACATGAAAACACAGCAGAGAGAGTCCAGATATTTTGACCAAAGGCAAAGGCACAGAAGATCTGATCCAAGGAGTTTATATAACTAGCAGCTCTAGCTGACGAGCAGGAAATGAAGACCAGACGAGTCACTGTTGAAGGAAGAGTCTTTGGCAATTACCATCAGCTGGACACAGAGCTCTGAGAAGGAAGGGCTGAGCCCTGACAAGTACATGAATGCGATGAATGAGTGTGAGTAAAGTCACGCCGGCCCATGGGAGGACCACCAGGGCGGGAAATCTAACAGGCTCAATGGAAAGGTATTAGTGTATTATGTGAGTGCTCCAATTTCCATCATCTATCATTTCAGATAAAAAAGGGGAGGGAAAGTTGCCAGTCACATTAAACTAAAAGTAGGTCCAACATGTCAGGTAGTCTATAGGGATAAGCCAAACACCCCCATGTTCGATTCGCAGCAGAACATGCGAACAGGCAAAAAACTTGTTCGAACACGCGAACACAGTTAAAGTCTATGCGACGCGAATTTGAAAAATCAAAAGTGCTAATTTTAAAGGCTTAAATGCAAGTTATTGCCATAAAAAATGTTTGGGGACCCGGGTCCTGCCCCAAGTCAATGCAAAAAAAGTTTTAAAAACTGACGTTTTTTTCGGGAGCAGTGATTTTAATAATGCTTCAAGTGAAATATTCCGTTAAATATCGTGCCTTGGGGGGTGTCCTTAGTATGCCTGTAAAGTAGCGCATCCTGTGTTTATAACAGTGCCATAGCAAAATGACATTTCTAAAGGAAAAAATAAAAGTAAAAGTAAATTTAAAACTGCTCGCGGCTGTAATGTATTGTCGGAACCCGGCAATATAGATACAAAATACCAAAAATACAAATTGTTATATATTATATCAAGAAAAAATGGCGTGGATGTCCCCCTAAAATCCATACCAGACCCTTCAGGTCTGTTATGGATAATAATGGGAACCCTGCACCCAATTTTTTTTAAAAATGGTGTGGGGTCGCCCAGGCACCATATACTCTGAACAGCAGTATATATACTATATAAAAATTGGGCCTCAGGTGTTGGTGGTGCCAGAACACTGTAAGCCCCCACAGTTACTCTTGTTGAGCACAGGAACGGGCCCTGCTGTAAAATATTAGATCAAGAATTGTAATTACATTCCCCTGTTACACAGGGGCAGAAAAATTGGGCCTTGGGTGGTGGTGGTGGTGCCTCAACACTGTAACCCCTCACAGATGCTCTTGTTGGGTGCAGGAACGAGCCCTGCTGTGAAACATGACTGCCAGTTTCTTGTCCTTCTGTGGCACCCCCTCTCTCTAGGCTCACGTTACTCTCTTCCTCAACCTGGGAACCAACATCGGAGCCT